>NW_026266203.1:0-48645 GCF_025860055.1 Xyrauchen texanus
TAGCATGTGTTAGCATGATGCTAGCACGTTTTTAGCATTTTTTAGCGCTTCACTAGGCTATGCTAGCATGTTTTTAGCATGTTTTAGCACTTCGCTAGGCGATGCTAGCATGTGTTAGCATGATGTTAGCATGTTTTTAGCATGTTTTAGCACTTCGCTAGGCAATTTTAGCATAATGCTAACACATTTTTAGCTTGTTTTAGCACTTCGCTAGTCAATGCTAGCATGTATATGTTTTTAGCATGTTTTAGCACTTCGCTAGGCGATGCTAGCATGTGTTAGCATGATGTTAGCACGTTTTTAGCATGTTTTAGCACTTCGCTAGGTGATTTTAGCATGATGCTAGCACATTTTTAGCTTGTTTTAGCACTTCGCTAGTCAATGCTAGCATGTATTAGCATGATGCTAGCACGTTTTAGCGTGTGGCTATGAAGATTTTAGGTCATTACTTTTTGGCTGCTTGATAAAATAAATCCTCTGAGGGAGAGAGAGAGGGAGAGATGCAGGGCTGACAGGCCCTTTTTGTCTGTGTGTGTGAAAATGTCAGTTGGGATTTAAATTTCTGAACATTCCGCAATGTTAAGTCAATGGGAGTTTTTTCCGAGTTTGATCGTCATATTTAGGAAAACCGTAAGTCCGATCAGTTAGAAAAGATATAGCAACTCGAGTCAGAACAGTTTGAGTGTCTGAGCCGAGTTTGGAGTATGTGGAGTTAAAGCTCTAGGAGTTAGATATAGAAATTTCACCGCTAAGAAGAATAATAATAAGAAGAATTGGAATAATAACTAGATTAAAAAGTTTGAGTACAAACTTTAAGTTGGCTTGTGAAAGTTTGGACCAGAAAGTTTGAAGAAGTTTAAAGTAGTTTGAAGTTTAAATTAGTTTATAGTTTAAAGTGGTTTATAGTTTAAAGTAGTTTAAAGTTTAAAGTAGTTTGAAGTTTAAATTAGTTTATAGTTTAAAGTTTAAATTAGTCTAAAGTTTAAATTAGTTTGAATTTTAAAGTTGGTTCTTTTGAATCTAAAGTGTGAAACATACAGTGTGACCAGTGTAGTCTGATTCCCAAACTAATTACTCTAATGAGCCGGTTCTTTTGATTCTACAGTGTGAAACATACAGTGTGACCAGTGTAGTCTGATTCCCAAATTAATGACTCTAATGAGCCGGTTCATTTGAATCTATAATGTGAAACATACAGTGTGACCAGTGTAGTCTGATTCCCAAACAAATTACTCTAATGAGCCAGTTCTTTTGAATCTACAGTGTGAAACATACAGTCTGACCAGTGTAGTCTGATTCCCAAATTAATGACTCTAATGAGCCAGTTCTTTTGAATCTACAATGTGAAACTTAAAGTGGGACCAGTGTAGTCTGATTCCCAAATGAATGACTCTATTGAGCCGGTTCATTTGAATCTACAATGTGAAACATTATGTGACCAGTGTAGTCTGATTCCCAAATTAATGACTCTTATAAGCCTGTTCATTGAATCTACAATGTGAAACATACAGTGTGACCAGTGTAGTCTGATTCCCAAACAAATTACTCTAATGAGCCAGTTCTTTTGAATCTACAGTGTGAAACATACAGTGTGACCAGTGTAGTCTGATTCCCAAACAAATTACTGTAATGAGCCGGTTCTTTTGAATCTACAGTGTGAAACATACAATGTGACCAGTGTAGTCTGATTCCCAAATGAATGACTCTAATGAGCCGGTTCTTTTGAATCTACAAATCAAGAGATATGTGATTTGTTACTCGGTTGCTAGGGTAACCCCATCTGGTTGCTAGGCAGTTACCATAGTGATACTTATCAAGTCTCCTTTACATCCTGATTGAAATAAATCAACCCAGAAGTCTCTACGATTTTCTGGTGCAGAGATATGTGATTTGTTACTCGGTTGCTAGGGTAACCCCATCTGGTTGCTAGGCAGTTACCATAGTTATACTTATCAAGTCTCCTTGCCATCCTGATTGAAATAAATCAACCCAGAAGTCTCTACGATTTTCTGGTACAGAGATATGTTATTGTTACTCGGTTGCTAGGGTAACCCCATCTGGTTGCTAGGCAGTTACCATAGTGATACTTATCAAGTCTCCTTGCCATCCTGATTGAAATAAATCAACCCAGAAGTCTCTATGATTTTCTGGTGCAGAGATATGTGATTTGTTACTCGGTTGCTAGGGTAACCCCATCTGGTTGCTAGGCAGTTACCATAGTGATACTTATCAAGTCTCCTTGCTATTCTGATTGAAATAAATCAACCCAGAAGTCTCTATGATTTTCTGGTGCAGAGATATGTGATTTGTTACTCGGTTGCTAGGGTAACCCCATCTGGTTGCTAGGCAGTTACCATAGTGATACTTATCAAGTCTCCTTGCCATCCTGATTGAAATAAATCAACCCAGAAGTCTCTAGGATTTTATGTTGCAGAGATATGTGATTTGTTACTCGGTTGCTAGGGTAACCCCATCTGGTTGCTAGGCAGTTACCATAGCATGTTTTAGCATGTGGCTATGAAGATTTTAGGTCATTTCTTTTTGGCTGCTTGATAAAATAAATCCTCTGAGGGAGAGAGAGGGAGAGATGCAGGGCTGACAGGCCCTTTTTGTCTGTGTGTTTGAAAATGTCAGTTGGGATTTAAATTTCTGAACATTCCGCAATGTTAAGTCAATGGGAGTTTTTTCCGAGTTTGATCGTCATTTTTAGGAAAACCGTAAGTCCGATCAGTTAGAAAAGATATAGCAACTCGAGTCAGAACAGTTTGAGTGTCTGAGCCGAGTTTGGAGTATGTGAGTTAAAGCTCTAGGAGGAGTTAGATATAGAAATTTCACCACTAAGAATAATAATAACTAGATTAAAAGTTTGAGTACAAACTTTAAGTTGGCTTGTGAAAGTTTGGACCAGACAGTTTGAAGAAGTTTAAAGTAGTTTGAAGTTTAAATTAGTTTAAATTAGTTTCAAGTAGTTTCTATTTTAAAGTAGTTTATAGTTTAAAGTAGTTTGAAGTTTATATTAGTTTAAATTAGTTTAAAATAGCTTATAGTTTAAAGTAGTTTGAAGTTTAAAGTAGTTTATAGTTTAAATTAGTTTAAAGTTTAAATTAGTTTGTAGTTTAAATTAGTTTAAAGTAGTTTGAAGTTTATATTACTTTAAATTAGTTTAAAGTAGCTTATAGTTTAAAGTAGTTTATAGTTTAAAGTAGTTTGAAGTTTAAATTAGTTTAAATTAGTTTAAAGTAGTTTATAGTTTAAAGTAGTTTATAGTTTAAAGTAGTTTGAAGTTTAAAGAAGTTTGAATTTTATATTAGTTTAAATTAGTTTAAAGTAGTTTAAACCCAAATGAATGACTCTAATGAGCCAGTTCTACAGTGTAGTGTTAAAAAAGTTTAACTTAGTTGCTAGATAGATAGATAGATAGATAGACACTCAGATAGATAGATATTTACCCTTAGATATATAGAGAGATAGATATAGATAGATAGATATTTACCGTCAGATAGATAGATAGATAGATAGAGAGAGAGAGAGAGAGAGAGATTTTTTATATAATTATGGTCATAAATAAATAAATCCAGAAGTCTGTACGATTTTCTGGTGCAGAAATATTTTATTTGTTACTCGGTTGCTAGGGTAAGCCCATGTGGTTGCTATGCAGTTACCAATGTAATACAATACATGGCTCCTTTCCATCCTGAGTGAAATAAGTCAACCCAGAAGTCTCTACTATTTTCTGGTGCAGAGATATGTGATTTGTTACTCGGTTGCTAGGGTAACCCCATCTGGTTGCTAGGCAGTTACCATAGTGATACTAATGAAGTCTCCTTGCCATCCTGATTGAAATAAGTCAACCCAGAAGTCTGTACTATTTTCTGGTGCAGAGATATGTGATTTGTTACTAGGTTGCTAGGGTAACCCCATCTGGTTGCTAGGCAGTTACCATAGTGATAATAATCAAGTGTCTTTGCCATCCTGAGTGAAACAAATCAACCCAGAAGTCTGTACGATTTTCTGGTGCAGAAATATTTGATTTGTTACTCGGTTGCTAGGGTAAGCCCATGTGGTTGCTATGCAGTTACCAAGGTAATACAATACATGGCTCCTTTCCATCCTGAGTGAAATAAGTCAACCCAGAAATCTCTACTATTTTCTGGTGCAGAGATATGTGATTTGTTACTCGGTTGCTAGGGTAACCCCATCTGGTTGCTAGGCAGTTACCATAGTGATACTAATGAAGTCTCCTTGCCATCCTGATTGAAATAAGTCAACCCAGAAATCTGTACTATTTTCTGGTGCAGAGATATGTGATTTGTTACTCGGTTGCTAGGGTAACCCCATCTGGTTGCTAGGCAGTTACCATAGTGATACTAATCAAGTGTCCTTGCCATCCTGAGTGAAACAAATCAACCCAGAAATCTGTACTATTTTCTGGTGCAGAGATATGTGATTTGTTACTTGGTTGCTAGGGTAACCCCATCTGGTTGCTAGGCAGTTACCATAGTGATACTAATCAAGTGTCCTTGCCATCCTGAGTGAAATAAGTCAACCCAAAAGTCTCTACTATTTTCTGGTGCAGAGTTATGTGATTTGTAACTCGGTTGCTAGGGTAACCCCATCTGGTTGCTAGGCAGTTACCATAGTGATACTAATCAAGTCTCCTTGCCATCCTGATTGAAATAAGTCAACCCGGAAGTCTCTACTATTTTCTGGGGCAGAGATATGTGATTTGTTACTCGGTTGCTAGGGTAACCCCATCTGGTTGCTAGGCAGTTACCATAGTGATACTAATGAAGTCTCCTTGCCATCCTGATTGAAATAAATCAACCCAGAAGTCTCTCTGATTTTCTGGTGCAGAGATATGTGATTTGTTACTCGGTTGCTAGGGTAACCCCATGTGGTTGCTAGGCAGTTACCATAGTGATACTTATCAAGTCTCCTTGCCATCCTGATTGAAATAAATGAACCCGAAGTCTCTCTGATTTTCTGGTGCAGAGATATAGTTATTGCTAAACGGTTGCTAGGGTACTCTGTTTAGTTGCTAGGGAGTGGCTTGACAGCTGCCAATCATGAAACTCCAAAGGCTGCTTGTCAGTATGAATGATATAAACCAACTCCCATGCCTCTGTGACATTCAGAATGGAAGATATCCCTCTATGGATTTTGGTTGTTAAGGTGCTCGACAATGGTTGCTAGGGAGGGGCTAGGAAGTGTTGAGGTGATTCATGATTGGCTGTTTGCTGCCCCGAGTCAAACGAGACCACCCTTGTGTTTCTATGACACTTCTATCCGGAGATATCCCTTTGATATCTTTCATTAGAAGTCTATGGGAGTTGTTGCTAAGGTGCTTTAAATTGTTGCTAGGGCGTGGCTTGATAGCTTCACAATGATCCCGAGAGACTGATTGGTCGTCTGAGTAAAATGAGCCCGCCCCTTGTCTCTATGACACTGTGATCCAGAGCTATGTTCAATACAAAATCCAGGGCTGACAGGCCCTTTTTGTCTGTGTGTGTTCCCAAATTAATGACTCTAATGAGCCGGTTCTTTTGACTCTACAGTGTGAAACATACAGTGTGACCAGTGTAGTCTGATTCCCAAATTAATGACTCTAATGATCCAGTTCTTTTGACTCTACAATGTGAAACATACAGTGTGACCAGTGTAGTCTGATTCCCAAATTAATGACTCTAATGATCCAGTTCTTTTGACTCTACAATGTGAAACATACAGTGTGACCAGTGTAGTCTGATTCCCAAATTAATGACTCTAATGAGCCAGTTCTTTTGACTCTACAATGTGAAACATACAGTGTGACCAGTGTAGTCTGATTCCCAAATTAATGACTCTAATGAGCCAGTTCTTTTGAATCTACAATGTGAAACATACAGTGTGACCAGTTTAGTCTGATTCCCAAATGAATGACTCTAATGAGCCAGTTCTTTTGAATCTACAATGTGAAACATACAGTGTGACCAGTTTAGTCTGATTCCCAAATGAATGACTCTAATGAGCCAGTTCTTTTGAATCTACAATGTGAAACATACAGTGTGACCAGTGTAGTCTGATTCCCAAATGAATGACTCTAATGAGCCAGTTCTTTGAATCTACAGTGTGAAACATACAGTGTGACCAGTGTAGTCTGATTCCCAAATGAATGACTCTAATGAGCCAGTTCTACAGTGTAGTGTTAAAAAAGTTTAACTTAGTTGCTAGATAGATAGATAGATAGATAGATAGATAGATAGATAGATAGATAGATAGATAGATAGATAGATAGATAGATAGATATTTACCCTTAGATATATAGAGAGATAGATATAGATAGATAGAGAGAGAGAGATAGATATTTACCCTCAGATAGATAGATAGATAGATAGATAGATAGATAGATAGATAGATAGATAGATAGATAGATATTGACCCTCAGATAGATGCTAGCACGTTTTTAGCATGTTTTAGCGTGTGGCTAGGAAGATTTTAGGTCAGTACTTTTTGGCTGCTTGATAAAAGAAATCCTCTGAGGGAGAGAGAGAGGGAGAGATGCAGGGCTGACAGGCCCTTTTTGTCTGTGTGTGTGAAAATGTCAGTTGGAATTTGAATTTCTGAACATTCCGCAATGTTAAGTCAATGGGAGTTTTTTCCGAGTTTGATCGTCATTTTTAGGAAAACCGTAAGTCCGATCAGTTAGAAAAGATATAGCAACTCGAGTCAGAACAGTTTGAGTGTCTGTGCCGAGTTTGGAGTATGTGGAGTTAAAGCTCTAGGAGGAGTTAGATATAGAAATTTCTTAGTAAGAATAATAATAACTAGATAGAAAAAGTCTGCTGAGACAAACTTTAAGTTGGCTTGTGAAAGTTTGGACCAGAAAGTTTGAAGAAGTTTAAAGTAGTTTGAAGTTTAAATTAGTTTAAATTATTTTAAAGTTTAAAGTAGTTTAAAGTTTAAATTAGTTGCTAGATAGATAGATAGATAGATAGATAGACAGACACTCAGATAGATAGAGAGATAGATAGATAGATATTTACCCTCAGATAGATAGCTAGACAACAGACAGACAGATAGATAGATAGATAGATAGATAGATAGATAGATAGATAGATAGATAGATAGATAGATAGATAGATATTGACCCTCAGATAGATAGATTGATTGATTGATTGATTGATTGATCCTTGCTACCCTGAGTCCCAAGAACAAAGCCAGAAGTCTTTATGTTGTTCTGTTGCAGAGATTTGTGATTTGTTACTCGGTTGCTAGGGTATCCCCATCTGGTTGTTAGGCAGTCACCATAGTGATACTTATCAAGTGTTCTTGACATCCTGATTGAAATAAACCAACCCAGAAGTCTCTACGATTTTCTGGTCCAGAGATATGTGATTTGTTACTCGGTTGCTAGGGTAACCCAATGTGGTTGCTAGACAGTTACCATAGTGATACTTATCAAGTCTCCTTGACATCCTGATTGAAATAAATCAACCCAGAAGTCTCTATGATTTTCTGGTGCAGAGATATGTGATTTGTTACTCGGTTGCTAGGGTAACCCCATCTGGTTGCTAGGCAGTTACCATAGTGATACTAATGAAGTGTCCTTGCCATCCTGATTGAAATAAGTCAATCCGAAGTCTCTACGCTTTTCTGATGCAGAGATATGTGATTTGTTACTCGGTTGCTAAGGTAACCCCATGTGGTTGCTAGGCAGTTACCATAGTGATACTTATCAAGTCTCCTTGCCATCCTGATTGAAATAAATCAACCCAGAAGTCTCTCTGATTTTCTGGTGCAGAGATATGTGATTTGTTACTCGGTTGCTAGGGTAACCCCATCTGGTTGTTAGGCAGTCACCATAGTGATACTTATCAAGTCTTCTTGACATCCTGATTGAAATAAACCAACCCAGAAGTCTCTACGATTTTCTGGTGCAGAGATATGTGATTTGTTACTCGGTTGCTAGGGTAACCCAATGTGGTTGCTAGGCAGTTACCATAGTGATACTTATCAAGTCTCCTTGACATCCTGATTGAAATAAATCAACCCAGAAGTCTCTACGATTATCTGGTGCAGAGATATGTGATTTGTTACTCGGTTGCTAGGGTAACCCCATCTGGTTGCTAGGCAGTTACCATAGTGATACTAATGAAGTCTCCTTGCCATCCTGATTGAAATAAGTCAATCCGAAGTCTCTACGCTTTTCTGATGCAGAGATATGTGATTTGTTACTCGGTTGCTAAGGTAACCCCATGTGGTTGCTAGGCAGTTACCATAGTGATACTTATCAAGTCTCCTTGCCATCCTGATTGAAATAAATCAACCCAGAAGTCTCTCTGATTTTCTGGTGCAGAGATATGTGATTTGTTACTCGGTTGCTAGGGTAACCCCATGTGGTTGCTAGGCAGTTACCATAGTGATACTTATCAAGTCTCCTTGCCATCCTGATTGAAATAAATGAACCCAGAAGTCTCTCTGATTTTCTGGTGCAGAGATATAGTTATTGCTAAACGGTTGCTAGGGTACTCTGTTTAGTTGCTAGGAGTGGCTTGACAGCTGCCAATCATGAAACTCCAAAGGCTGCTTGTCAGTATGAATGATATAAACCAACTCCCATGCCTCTGTGACATTCAGAATGGAAGATATCCCTCTATGGATTTTGGTTGTTAAGGTGCTCGACAATGGTTGCTAGGGAGGGGCTAGGAAGTGTTGAGGTGATTCATGATTGGCTGTTTGCTGCCCCGAGTCAAACGAGACCACCCTTGTGTTTCTATGACACTTCTATCCGGAGATATCCCTTTGATGTCTTTCATTAGAAGTCTATGGGAGTTGTTGCTAAGGTGCTTTAAATTGTTGCTAGGGCGTGGCTTGATAGCTTCACAATGATCCCGAGAGACTGATTGGTCGTCTGAGTAAAATGAGCCCACCCCTTGTCTCTATGACACTGTGATCCAGAGCTATGTTCAATACAAAATATCCTATGCAATGAGGGAGACAGAGAGAGGGAGAGATGCAGGGCTGACAGGCCCTTTTTGTCTAGTGTGTGTGAAAATGTCAGTTGGGATTTAAATTTCTGAACATTCCATGCAATGTTAAGTCAATGGGAGTTTTTTCCGAGTTTGATCGCCATTTTTAGGAAAACCGTAAGTCCGATCAGTTACAAAAGATATAGCACACTATTCGGATTAGTCTGAAGGTCTGATGCCGAAGTTTGGTGCCTGTAGCTTAAAAGCTCTAGGAGGAGTTAGTCTTGGTAATTTTAGTCTCAGAATATAATAATAATAATAATAATAATAATAAGTTTAAATAGGATTTCAGTAAGTTGGCTCTACAAGCCAACTTAATAAGTTTAAATAGGATTTCAGTAAGTTGGCTCTCACAAGCCAACTTAATAACTAGAAAAAAGTTAGTCGAGACAAACTTTAAGTTGGCTTGTGAAAGTTTGGACCAGAAAGTTTGAAGAAGTTTAAAGTAGTTTGAATTTTAAATTTGTTTATAGTTTAAATTAGTTTGAAGTTTAAATTAGTTTGAAGTTTAAATTAGTTTGTAGTTTAAATTAGTTTATAGTTTAAATTAGTTTAAAGTTTAAATTAGTCTAAAGTTTAAATTAGTTTGAATTTTAAAGTAGTTTGAAGATTAAATTAGTTCAAAGTTTAAAGTAGTCTAAAGTTTAAATTAGTTTGAATTTTAAAGTAGTTTATTGTTTAAAGTAGTTTGAAGTTTAAAGTAGTTTGAAGTTTAAAGTAGTTTATAGTTTAAATGAGTTTAAAGTTTAAATTAGTTTAAAGTTTAAAGTAGTTTGTAGTTTAAAGTAGTTAAAAGTTTAACTTAGATAGATAGATAGATAGATAGACACTCAGATAGATAGATAGAGAGATAGGTAGATAGATATTTACCCTCAGATAGATAGATAGATATAGATAGATAAATATTTACCCTCAGATAGATAGATAGATAGCTAGATAGATAGATAGATAGATATTGACCCTCAAATAGATAGATAGATAGATAGATATTGACCTTCAGATAGATAGATAGATAGATAGATAGACAGACAGATAGATGCTAGCACATTTCTAACATTTTTTAGTACTTCGCTAGGTGATACTAAGCATGTGTTAAGCATGATGCTAGCACGCTTTTAGCATCTTTTAGCACTTCGCTTGGCGATGCTAGCATGTGTTAAGCATGATGCTAGCACGCTTTTAGCATGTTTTAAGCACTCGACTAGGTGATGCTAACATGTGTTAAGCATGATGCTAAGCATGTTTTTAGCATGTTTTCAAGACTCGCTAGGCGATGCTAAGCATGTGTTAAGCATGATGCTAAGCACGATTTTAAGCATGTTTTTAGCACTTCGCTAGGCGATGCTAAGATGTGTTAAGATGATGGTAAAGACGCTTTTAAGCATGTTTTAAGACTTCGCTAGGCGATGCTAAGATGTGTTAAGCATGATGCTACCACATTTTTAAGCATGTTTTAAAGACTTCGCTAGGCAATGCTAAGATGTGTTAAAGATGATGCTAAAGACGCTTTTAAGATTTTTTAAGACTTCGCTAGGCGATGCTAAGATGTGTTAAGCATGATGCTAAGATGTTTTTAGCATGTTTTAAGACTCGCTATGTGATGCTAAGCATGTGTTAGCATGATGCTAAGACGCTTTTAGCATTTTTAAGACTTCGCTAGGCGATGCTAAGATGTGTTAAGATGATGCTAAAGACGCTTTTAAGCATGTTTTAAGACTTCGCTAGGCGATGCTAAGCATGTGTTAAGATGATGCTAAGACGCTTTTAGTATGTTTTAAAGACTTCGCTAGGCGATGCTAAGATGTGTTAAGATGATGCTAAGACGCTTTTAGCATGTTTTAAGCACTTCGCTAGGCGATGCTAAGCATGTGTTAAGCATGATGCTACCACGCTTTTAAGCATGTTTTAAGACTTCGCTAGGCGATGCTAAGATGTGTTAAGCATGATGCTAAGACGCTTTTAAGCATTTTTAAGCACTTCGCTAGGCGATGCTAAGATGTGTTAAGCATGATGCTAAGATGTTTTTAGCATGTTTTAAAGCACTTCGCTAGGCGTATGCTAGCATGTGTTAGCATGATGCTATCATGTTTTTAGCATTTTTTAGCACTTTGCTAGGCGATGCTAAGCATGTGTTAAGATGATGCTAAAGATGTTTTTAGCATGTTTTAGCGTGTGGCTATGAAGATTTTAGGTCATTACTTTTGGCTGCTTGATAAAAGAAATCCTCTGAGGGAGAGAGAGAGGGAGAGATGCAGGGCTGACAGGCCCTTTTGTGTGTGTGTGTGAAAATGTCAGTTGGAATTTGAATTTCTGAACATTCCGCAATGTTAAGTCAATGGGAGTTTTTTCTGAGTTTGATCGCCATTTTTAGGAAAACCGTAAGTCCGATCAGTTAGAAAAGATATAGCACACTATTCGGATTAGTCTGAAGGTCTGTGCCGAAGTTTGGTGCCTGTAGCTTAAAAGCTCTAGGAGGAGTTAGATATAGAAATTTCAGAGTAAGAATAATAATAATAACTAGATAGGTACATTTCCTGAAGAAAATGTGAGTGGTGCTTGCCGTGGCAAAACTCGTCAAACAGCATGCTATAACTTGAGAAGAACAAAAATTGTGGTCATAAATAAATCAACCCAGAAGTCTGTACGATTTTCTGGTGCAGAAATATGTGATTTGTTACTCGGTTGCTAGGGTAAGCCCAAGTGGTTGCTATGCAGTTACCAAGGTAATACAACACATGGCTCCTTTCCATCCTGAGTGAAATAAGTCAACCCGGAAGTCTGTAGTGTTTTCTGGTGCAGAGATATGTGATTTGTTACTCGGTTGCTAGGGTAACCCCATCTGGTTGCTAGGCAGTTACCATAGTGATAGTAATCAGGTCTCCTTGCCATCCTGAGTGAAATAAACCAACCCAGAAGTCTGTACGTTTTTCTGATGCAGAGATATGTGATTTGTTACTTGGTTGCTAGGGTAACCCCATATGGTTGCTAGGCAGTTACCATAGTGATAGTAATGAAGTCTCCTTGCCATCCTGAGTGAAATAAGTCAACCCGAAATCTCTACAAATTTCTGGTGGAAAGATATGTGATTTGTTACTCGGTTGCTAGGTTAACCCCATCTGGTTTCTAGGCAGTTACCATAGTGATACTAATCAAGTCTCCTGGCCATCCTGATTAAAATAAATCAACCCAGAATTCTCTTCAATTTTCTGGTGCAGAGATATGTGATTTGTTACTCGGCTGCTAGGGTAACCCCTCCTTGTTGCTAGGCAGTTACCATAGTGATCATAATCAAGTGTCTTTGCCATCCTGATTGAAATAAACCAACCCAGAAGTATCTACGCTTTTCTGATGCAGAGATATGTGATTTGTTACTTGGTTGCTAGGGTAACCCCATATGGTTGCTAGGCAGTTACCATAGTGATACTAATGAAGTCTCCTTGCCATCCTGAGTAAAATAAGTCAACCCGAAGTCTCTACTGTTTTCTAGTGCAGAGATATGTGATTTGTTACTCGGTTGCTAGGGTAACCCCATCTGGTTGCTAGGCAGTTACCATAGTGATAGTAATCAAGTGTCCTTGCCATCCTGAGTGAAATAAATCAACCCAGAGGTCTGTGATATTTTCTGGTGCAGAGATATGTGATTTGTTACTTGGTTGCTAGGGTAACCCCATCTGGTTGCTAGGCAGTTACCATAGTGATAGTAATAAAGTGTCCTTGCCATCCTGAATGAAATAAATCAACCCAGAGGTCTGTACTATTTTGTGGTGCAGAGATATGTGATTTGTTACTCGGTTGCTAGGGTAACCCCATCTGGTTGCTAGGCAGTTACCATAGTGATACTAATCAAGTGTCCTTGCCAGCCTGATTGAAATAAGTCAACCCGGAAGTCTCTATGTTTTTGTGATGCAGAGATATGTGATTTGTTACTCGGTTGCTAGGGTAAGCCCATCTGGTTGCTAGGCAGTTACCATAGTGATACTAATGAAGTGTCCTTTCCATCCTGATTGAAATAAGTCAACCCGAAGTCTCTACGCTTTTCTGATGCAGAGATATGTGATTTGTTACTCGGTTGCTAGGGTAACCCCATCTGGTTGCTAGGCAGTTACCATAGTGATACTAATCAAGTCTCCTTGCCATCCTGATTGAAATAAATCAACCCAGAAGTCTCTCTGATTTTCTGGTGCAGAGATATAGTTACTGCTAAACGGTTGCTAGGGTACTCTGTTTAGTTGCTAGGAGTGGCTTGGCAGCTGCCAATCATGAATCTCCAAAGGCTGCTTGTCAGTATGAATGATATAAACCAACTCCCATGCCTCTGTGACATTCAGAATGGAAGATATCCCTCTATGGATTTTGGTTGTTAAGGTGCTCGACAATGGTTGCTAGGGAGGGGCTAGGAAGTGTTGATTTGATGCATGATTGGCTGTTTGCTGTCCCGAGTCAAACGAGACCACCCTTGTGTTTCTATGACACTTCTATCCGGAGATATCCCTTTGATATGTTTCAATAGAAGTCTATGGGACTTGTTGCTAAGGTGCTCTTAATGGTTGCTAGGGCGTGGCTTGATAGCTTCACAATGATCCTGAGAGACTGATTGGTCGTCTGAGTAAAATGAGCCCACCCCTCGTCTCTATGACACTGTGATCCAGAGCTATGTTCAATACAAATCCCTATGCCTTTTCATTTCATGGGCCGTCCTACACCATTATAAGTCAATTGGGGCATTTTTGGGCAGCTCCTGCCCCCAGGGGTGCAACTTTTACCCCATATTGAGGTATGCTCTTACAGAGCCTGCCAGCCTCTTCAAATGTGGCAAATCACACGCTTCTACGAAATCCTCGCTTGGAGCTGTGACGCCACAAAGTTTGTCTCAATGTTAAGTCTATGTGATTTTTCGGCCGCTTTTTGCCCCTGGGGCAAATACCGCACTCGATCGCTTATAAAAGTCATAGCACACGTGTCCTCAATAGGTCGCTCGATTTGACACCTCATTCGTGGGTCTACGCCAAACGGTGCGGGACGTAGTTAGGTGCCAAGTTTTGTTAAGAGATATAAAAATAAAAATAAAAATAAAATAAAATAAAATAATAAGTATGTGAGATTACAATAGTGATGCTTTGCAAGCACCACTAATAATAATAATAATAATAATAATAAGTTTAAATAGGATTTCAGTAAGTTGGCTTTCACAAGCCAACTTAATAACTAGAAAAAGTTCGTCGAGACAAACTTTAAGTTGGCTTGTGAAAGTTTGGACCAGAAAGTTTGAAGTTTAAAGTAGTTTGAAGTTTAAAGTAGTTTGAAGTTTAAATTAGTTTATAGTTTAAATTAGTCTGAATTTTAAAGTAGTTTATATTTTAAATTAGTTTAAAGTTTAAATTAGTCTAAAGTTTAAATTAGTTTGAATTTTAAAGTAGTTTGAAGATTAACTTAGTTGCTAGATAGATAGATAGATAGATAGATAGACACTCAGATAGATAGATAGAGAGATAGATAGATAGATATTTACCCTCAGATAGATAAATATTTACCGTTAGATAGATAGATAGATAGATAGATATTGACCCTCAAATAGATAGATAGATAGATAGATAGATAGATATTGACCCTCAGATAGATAGATAGATAGATAGATAGACAGACAGATAGATGCTAGCACGTTTTTAGCATTTTTAGTACTTCGCTAGGTGATACACACTCGCTCACACACACACACACTAACTAGCTCACACACTCGCTCACACACACATACATGCTCACTAACTCGCTCACACACGCTCACACACACACACACACTAATGTTGCATGTGTTAGCATGATGCTAGCACGTTTTTAGCATCTTTTAGCACTTCGCTTGGCGATGCTAGCATGTGTTAGCATGATGCTAGCACGTTTTTAGCATGTTTTAGCACTTCGCTAGGTGATGCTAACATGTGTTAGCATGATGCTAGCATGTTTTTAGCATGTTTTAGCACTCCGCTAGGCGATGCTAGCATGTGTTAGCATGATGGTAGCACGATTTTAGCATGTTTTAGCACTTCGCTAGGCGATGCTAGCATGTGTTAGCATGATGCTAGCACGTTTTAGCATGTTTTATCACTTCACTAGGCGATGCTAGCATGTGTTAGCATGATAAGTGTATGAATTCATGAGTTTATAAGTATACGAGTTTATAAGTTTGAGTTTATAAGTTTAAATATAAGTCTAAAAGTTCAGAGTTTATTAATTTAAGAGTTTGTAAGTGTATCAATTCATGAGTTTAATGAAAGTTTATGTTTAAATGAAGTACATTTAGTAGTTTGAAGTTAAAATTAGTTTAAAGTTTAAATTAGTTTAAATTAGTTTGAAGTGTAAAGTAAATTTTATTTTACTTTAAAGGGGTCATGACATGAGAAACCAAATTTGCCTTGATCTTTTGGTATATAAGAGGTCTTTGTATCATTAAAACGTCCTGCAAGTTTAATATTTTAAGACGTCCTCCCCATTCTAAACTGAATCATTTATTTAATCAAGCTCAAAATACAGCTCGCTCTGGATTCATGGTTAGAAGTGACGGTCGGTTAGAAGTGACGCACCAGCGCTTGCATATGACCGCCCAGCACAAGATAACTACGCTTTAAGCGCAAGACAACTACGCCATTTCAGATCGCCGCATGCCTCACAAGTGTTCAGTCGATGGACAGCGTAGCTCTGACAGAGACTACTTGTGCACAGGAAAATTACGATGCCACACAGATGTGCTGTTCCTGGCTGTGGTCAAACAAAACCTCTGAATAAGCTGCCGAAAGATCCAGACGCCAGGGAAAAATGGATGCAGTTTATTTTTATGGACGCCCCAGTCACGGCAGTGTTAACTTAAGCGCTTGTTCTGTACATTTTAAGGATGACTGTTTTGAGAACAAATCTCAATATGATGCTGGCTTTGCCAGAAAACTGTTGCTCAAAGATAAGTCCGCGTCGACTATTCTGGGAACAACGACTGACGCAAACTGTAAGTAATCTATTTTAAACTTTAAACTACTTTTTAAAGCGCAATTTCATTCATTATGAATAATCACAGTGTTTTTACTTAGTTTACTTGCATATTGTTCTGGCTGGGGCGCCAATAATTGATACATAGGCACTGACGCTAGCCAATCATAACAGTGGGCGTAACACTGAAGTCTTAAATGGAAAACGCTCCCAAAACAGACTGTTTGAATCAGAGGATGAGAAACAGGGTGGGAAAAGGTCATAAATCACTAGATTTTAAAAGTTTTTCTTAAAAAAAATATATTAATACTATAATTGCACCTAAGGGAACATAATAATACAATAAAAAACCCATGTCATGACCCCTTTAATTTTAATTTAAAAATAAATTATTATGAGTTTAATAGTTTAAGTGTCATAGATGAGTATTTTGGGTGGTTGCTATGGTGTTGCTAGGGTGTTCTAAGGTATTTTGGGTGGTTGCTAGGGTGTTCTGGGTGGTTGCTAGGGTGTTGTAAGGTATTTTGGGTGGTTGCTAGGGTGTTCTGGGTTGTTGTTTGTCAGTTGCTAGGGTGTTCTGAGTGGTTGCTATGTGCACACACACACACACACACACACTAATGCACATAAACACACACACACACACACACACACACACACACACACTAACTCACTTACACATTCACACACACATACATGCTCACTAACTGTCACACACACACACACACACACACTAATGCACATAAACACACACACACACACTAACTAGCTCACACACTCGCTCACACACACACACACACACACACACACACACACTAACTAGCTCACACACTCGCTCACACACACACACACACATACATGCTCACTAACTCGCTCACACACACACACACACACACACACACACACACTAACTTACACACTCAGTGTGTGAGTTTAGAGTTTATAAGTTTGTTCATTTGAGTTTAAGAGTTCATAAGTTTATGAATTTATGAGTTTATTAGTGTACAAGTTTGAGTTTAGAAACAAGAGGATTTTAACAAAATTAGTTTGAAGTTTAAATTAGTTTGAAGTTTGAATTTAGTTTAAAGTAGATAGATAGATAGATAGATAGATAGATAGATAGATAGATAGATAGATAGATAGATAGATAGATAGATAAGTGTCATAGATAGATAGATAGATAGATAGATAGATAGATAGATAGATAGATAGATAGATAGATAGATAGATAAGTGTCATAGATAGATGAGTTTATTAGTTTAAATGAGTCTCAATGGCTCATATAGTATATAGAATGGCAGTTTGATTTAGTCTCTGGTTTCAAGGGATTTAGATTTGAATTTTTGGCAGTTGAGGAGTTTGAAAATCTGAACATTCCATAATGTTAAGTCAATGGGAGTTTTTTCGAGTTTGATCGTCATTTTAGGAAAACCATAAGTCCGATCAGTTAGAAAAGATATTGCATACCGAGTCAGAACAGTTTGAGTGTCTGAGCCGAGTTTGGAGTATGTGGAGTTAAAGCTCTAGGAGGAGTTAGAGTATAGTAAATTTTGACAGAATAGATAATAATAAGTTTAAATAGGATTTCAGTAAGTTGGCTCTTACAAGCCAACTTAACTAGAAAAAGTTAGATCGAGACAAACTTTAAGTTGGCTTGTGAAAGTTTGGACCAGAAAGTTTGAAGTTTAAAGTAGTTTGATAGTTTAAATTAGTTTATAGTTTAAATTAGTTTAAAGTTTAAATTAGTTTGAATTTTAAAGTAGTTTGAAGTTTAAAGTAGTTTATAGTTTAAATTAGTTTAAAGTAGATAGATAGATAGATAGATAGATAGATAGATAGATAGATAGATAGATAGATAGATAGATAGATAGATAGATAGATAGATAGATAGATAAGTGTCATAGATAGATGAGTTTATTAGTTTAAATGAATAAATTTCACTGAGTTTTTTTCATAGAGTTTTTGAGTTTAGAGTTTATAAGTGTATGAATTCATGAGTTTATAAGTATACGAGTTTATAAGTTTGAGTTTATAAGTTTAAATATAAGTCTAAAAGTTCAGAGTTTATTAATTTAAGAGTTTGTAAGTGTATCAATTCATGAGTTTAATGAAAGTTTATGTTTAAATGAAGTACATTTAGTAGTTTGAAGTTAAAAATAGTTTAAAGTTTAAATTAGTTTAAATTAGTTTGAAGTGTAAAGTAAATTTTATTTTACTTTAATTTTAATTTAAAAATAAATTATTATGAGTTTAATAGTTTAAGTGTCATAGATGAGTATTTTGGGTGGTTGCTATGGTGTTGCTAGGGTGTTCTAAGGTATTTTGGGTGGTTGCTAGGGTGTTCTGGGTGGTTGCTAGGGTGTTGTAAGGTATTTTGGGTGGTTGCTAGGGTGTTCTGGGTGGTTGTTTGTCAGTTGCTAGGGTGTTCTGAGTGGTTGCTATGTGCACACACACACACACACACACACTAATGCACATAAACACACACACACACACACACTAACTCGCTCACACACTTACACACTCACACACACATACATGCTCACTAACTGTCACACACACACACACACACACACACACAAACTAATGCACATAAACACACACACACACACACTAACTCACTCACACACTTACACACTCACACACACATACATGCTCACTAACTGTCACACACACACACACTAATGCACATAAACACACACACACACACACTAACTAGCTCACACACTCGCTCACACACACACACACACACACACACACACACACACTCGCTCACACACACTAACTAGCTCACACACTCGCTCACACACTCACACACACATACATGCTCACTAACTCGCTCACACACGCTCACACACACACACACTAACTTACACACTCAGTGTGTGAGTTTAGAGTTTATAAGTTTGTTCATTTGAGTTTAAGAGTTCATAAGTGTATGAATTTATGAGTTTATTAGTGTACAAGTTTGAGTTTAGAACAAGAGGATTTTAACAAAATTAGTTTGAAGTTTAAATTAGTTTGAAGTTTGAATTAGTTTAAATTAGTTTGAAGCGTAAAGTAAATTTTATTTTACTTTAATTTTAATTTAAAAATAAATTATTATGAGTTTAATAGTTTAAGTGTCATAGATGAGTATTTTGGGTGGTTGCTATGGTGTTGCTAGGGTGTTCTAAGGTATTTTGGGTGGTTGCTAGGGTGTTCTGGGTGGTTGCTAGGGTGTTGTAAGGTATTTTGGGTGGTTGCTAGGGTGTTCTGGGTGGTTGTTTGTCAGTTGCTAGGGTGTTCTGAGTGGTTGCTATGTGCACACACACACACACACACACACACACACTAATGCACATAAACACACACACACACACACACACACACTAACTCGCTCACACACTTACACTCACACACACATACATGCTCACTAACTGTCACACACACACACACACACACACACACACACACTAATGCACATAAACACACACACACACACTAACTCGCTCACACACTTACACACTCACACACACATACATGCTCACTAACTGTCACACACACACACACACACACACACACACACTAATGCACATAAACACACACACTAATAAACACACACACATAAACACACACACATACATGCTCACACACTCGCTCACACACACACACACACACACACTAACTAGCTCACACACTCGCTCACACACTCACACACACATACATGCTCACTAACTCGCTCACACACGCTCACACACACACACACACTAACTTACACACTCAGTGTGTGAGTTTAGAGTTTATAAGTTTGTTCATTTGAGTTTAAGAGTTCATAAGTGTATGAATTTATGAGTTTATTAGTGTACAAGTTTGAGTTTAGAAACAAGAGGATTTTAACAAAATTAGTTTGAAGTTTAAATTAGTTTGAAGTTTGAATTTAGTTTAAAGTAGATAGATAGATAGATAGATAGATAGATAGATAGATAGATAGATAGATAGATAGATAGATAGATAAGTGTCATAGATAGATAAGTGTCATAGATAGATAAGTGTCATAGATAGATGAGTTTATTAGTTTAAATGAGTCTCAATGGCTCATATAGTATATAGAATGGCAGTTTGATTTAGTCTCTGGTTTCAAGGGATTTAGATTTGAATTTTTGGCAGTTGAGGAGTTTGAAAATCTGAACATTCCGCAATGTTAAGTCAATGGGAGTTTTTTCCGAGTTTGATCGTCATTTTTAGGAAAACCATAAGTCCGATCAGTTAGAAAAGATATTGCATACCGAGTCAGAACAGTTTGAGTGTCTGAGCCGAGTTTGGAGTATGTGGAGTTAAAGCTCTAGGAGGAGTTAGAGTTGTAAATTTTTGACAGAATAATAATAATAATAAGTTTAAATAGGATTTCAGTAAGTTGGCTCTTACAAGCCAACTTAATAATAATAATAATAATAATAAGTTTAAATAGGATTTCAGTAAGTTGGCTCTTACAAGCCAACTTAATAATAATAATAATAATAATAAGTTTAAATAGGATTTCAGTAAGTTGGCTCTTACAAGCCAACTTAATAATAATAATAATAATAATAAGTTTAAATAGGATTTCAGTAAGTTGGCTCTTACAAGCCAACTTAATAATAATAATAATAATAATAAGTTTAAATAGGATTTCAGTAAGTTGGCTCTTACAAGCCAACTTAATAATAATAATAATAATAATAAGTTTAAATAGGATTTCAGTAAGTTGGCTCTTACAAGCCAACTTAATAATAATAATAATAATAATAAGTTTAAATAGGATTTCAGTAAGTTGGCTCTTACAAGCCAACTTAATAATAATAATAATAATAATAAGTTTAAATAGGATTTCAGTAAGTTGGCTCTTACAAGCCAACTTAATAATAATAATAATAATAATAAGTTTAAATAGGATTTCAGTAAGTTGGCTCTTACAAGCCAACTTAATAATAATAATAATAATAATAAGTTTAAATAGGATTTCAGTAAGTTGGCTCTCACAAGCCAACTTAACTAGAAAAAAGTTCATCGAGACAAACTTTAAGTTGGCTTGTGAAAGTTTGGACCAGAAAGTTTGAAGCAGTTTAAAGTAGTTTGAAGTTTAAATTAGTTTAAAGTAGTTTATAGTTTAAAGTAGTTTAAATTTTAAATTAGTTTGTAGTTTAAACTAGTTTAAAGTTTAAAGTAGTTTGTAGTTTAAAGTAGTTTAAAGTTTAACTTAGTTGCTAGATAGATAGATAGAGAGATAGTACCTCAGATAGATACATAGATGGATAGACACGTTTTTAGCATGTTTTAGCACTTTGCTAGGCGAGGCTAGCATGTGTTAGCATGATGCTAGCATGTTTTTAGCATGTTTTAACACTCCGCTAGGCGATGCTAGCATGTGTTAGCATGATGCTAGCACGTTTTTAGCATGTTTTAGCACTTCGCTAGGCTATGCTAGCATGTGTTAGCATGATGCTAGCACGTTTTTAGCATCTTTTAGCACTTCGCTAGGCGATGCTACCATTTTTTAGCATGCTGCTAGCACGTTTTTAGCATCTTTTAACACTTCGCTAGGCGATGCTAGCATGTGTTAACATGATGGTAGCACGTTTTTAGCATGTTTTAACACTTTGCTAGGCGATGCTAACATGTGTTAGCATGATGCTAGCACGGTTTTAGCATGATTTAGCACTTCGCTAGGCGATGCTAGCATGTGTTAGCATGATGCTAACACGTTTTTAGCATGTTTTAGCACTTCGCTAGGCGATGCTAGCATGTGTTAGCATGATGCTAGCACGTTTTTAGCATGTTTTAAGACTTCGCTAGGCGATGCTAGCATGTGTTAGCATGATGCTAGCATGTTTTTAGCATGTTTTAGCACTTCGCTAGGCGATGCTAGCATGTGTTAGCATGATGCTAGCATGTTTTTAGCATTTTTTTGCACTTGGATAGGCGATGCTAGCACGTTTTTAGCATGTTTTAGCACTTCGCTAGGCGATGCTAACATGTGTTAACATGATGCTAGTACGTTTTAGCACTTCGCTAGGCGATTTTAGCATGATGCTAGCTCATTTTTAGCTTGTTTTAGCACTTCACTTGTCAATGCTAGCATGTGTTAGCATGATGCTAGCATGTTTTTAGCATGTTTTAGCGTGTGGCTATGAAGATTTTAGGTCATTACTTTTTGGCTGCTTGATAAAAGAAATCCTCTGAGGGAGAGAGAGAGGGAGAGATGCAGGGCTGACAGGCCCTTTTTGTCTGTGTGTGTGAAAATGTCAGTTGGGATTTAAATTTCTAAACATTCCGCAATGTTAAGTCAATGGGATTTTTCCAGTTTTTGATCATCCGCTGTGGGAAAACCGTATTCCGATCAGTTAGAAAAGATATAGCACACTATTCGGGATTAGTCTGAAGGTCTGTGCCGAGTTTGGTGCCTGTAGCTTAAAAGCTCTAGGAGGAGATAGATACCGAAATTTTCACTGCAAGAAGAATAAGAAGAACTAGAAAAAGTTCGTCGAGACAAACTTTAAGTTGGCTTGTGAAAGTTTGGACCAGAAAGTTTGAAGTTTAAAGTAGTTTGAAGTTTAAATTAGTTTATAGTTTAAATTAGTTTAAAGTTTAAATTAGTCTAAAGTTTAAATTAGTTTGAAGTTTAAATTAGTTTAAAGTTTAAAGTAGTTTGTAGTTTAAAGTAGTTAAAAGTTTAACTTAGTTGCTAGATAGATAGATAGATAGACACTCAGATAGATAGATAGAGAGATAGATAGATAGATATTTACCCTCAGATAGATAGATAGATATTGACCCTCAAATAGATAGATTGATATTGACCTTCAAATAAATAGATAGATAGATAGATATTGACCCTCAGATAGATAGATAGATAGATAGATAGACAGACAGATAGATGCTAGCACGTTTTCAGCATTGTAGTACTTCGCTAGGTGATGCTAGCATGGGTTAGCATGATGCTAGCACGTTTTTAGCATCTTTTAACACTTCGATTGGCGATGCTAGCATGTGTTAGCGTGATGCTAGCACGTTTTTAGCATGTTTTAACACTTCGCTAGGCGATGCTAACATGTGTTAGCATGATGCTAGCATGTTTTTAACATGTTTTAAGCACTCCACTAGGCGATGCTAACATGTGTTAGCATGATGCTAATGACGATTTTAGCATGTTTTAAGCACTTCGCTAGGCGATGCTAAGCATGTGTTAGCATCATGCTAAGACGCTTTTAGCA
Organism: Xyrauchen texanus; assembly: GCF_025860055.1. NCBI lineage: Eukaryota > Metazoa > Chordata > Actinopteri > Cypriniformes > Catostomidae > Xyrauchen > Xyrauchen texanus. The sequence goes on from NW_026266203.1 coordinate 23,213, forward strand.
TGTTTTAACACTCGGCTAGGCGATGCTAGCATGTGTTAGCATGATGCTAAGACGCTTTTAGCATGTTTTAAGCACTTCGCTAGGCGATGCTAGGATGTGTTAGCATGATGCTAGCACTTTTTTAGCATTTTTTAGCACTTCTCTAGGCGATGCTAGCATGTGTTAGCATGATGTTAGCACGTTTTTAGCATTTTTTAGCACTTCGCTAGGCGATGCTAACATGTGTTAGCATGATGTTAGCACGTTTTTAGCATTTTTTAGCACTTCGCTAGGCGATGCTAGCATGTGTTACCAGTGTAGACTGATTTCCAAACAAATGACTCTAATGAGCCGGTTCTTTTGAATCTACAGTGTGAAACATACAGTGTGACCAGTGTAGACTGATTCCCAAACAAATGACTCTAATGAGCCAGTTCTTTTGAATCCACAGTGTGAAACATACAGTGTGACCAGTGTAGACTGATTCCCAAACAAATGACTCCAATGAGCCGGTTCTTTTGAATCTACAGTGTGAAACATACAGTGTGACCAGTGTAGTCTGATTCCCAAATTAATGACTCTAATGAGCCAGTTCTTTTGAATCTACAGTGTGAAACATACAGTGTGACCAGTGTAGTCTGATTCCCAAATTAATGACTCTAATGAGCCAGTTCTTTTGAATCTAAAATGTGAAACATACAGTGTGACAAGTGTAGTCTGATTCCCAAATTAATGACTCTAATGAGCCGGTTCTTTTGCATCTACAATGTGAAACATACAGTGTGACCAGTGTAATCTGATTACAATATTAATGACTCTAATGAGCCAGTTCTTTTGAATCTACAATGTGAAACTTACAGTGTGACCAGTTTAGTCTGATTCCCAAATGAATGACTCTAATGAGCCAGTTCTACAGTGTAGTGTTAAAAAAGTTTAACTTAGATAGATAGATAGATAGATAGATATTTACCCTTAGATATATAGAGAGATAGATATAGATAGATAGAGAGAGAGAGAGATAGATATTTACCCTCAGATAGATAGATAGATAGATAGATAGATATTGACCCTCAGATAGATGCTAGCACGCTTTTAGCATGTTTTAGCGTGTGGCTAGGAAGATTTTAGGTCATTACTTTTTGGCTGCTTGATAAATAAATCCTCTGAGGGAGAGAGAGGGAGAGATGCAGGGCTGACAGGCCCTTTTTGTCTGTGTGTGTGAAAATGTCAGTTGGGATTTAAATTTCTGAACATTCCGCAATGTTAAGTCAATGGGAGTTTTTTCCGAGTTTGATCGTCATTTTTAGGAAAACCGTAAGTCCGATCAGTTAGAAAAGATATAGCAACTCGAGTCAGAACAGTTTGAGTGTCTGAGCCGAGTTTGGAGTATGTGGAGTTAAAGCTCTAGGAGGAGTTAGATATAGAAATTTCACAGCTAAGAAGAATAAGCGGAATAATAATAAGTTTAAGTAGGATTTCAGTAAGTTGGCTTTCACAAGCCAACTTAATAAGTTTAAATAGGATTTCAGTAAGTTGGCTTTCACAAGCCAACTTAACTAGAAAAAAAAGTTAGTCGAGACAAACTTTAAGTTGGCTTGTGAAAGTTTGGACCAGAAAGTTTGAAGAAGTTTAAAGTAGTTTGAATTTTAAATTTGTTTATAGTTTAAATTAGTTTGAAGTTTAAATTAGTTTGTAGTTTAAATTAGTTTGACGTTTAAATTAGTTTAAAGTAGTTTATAGTTTAAATTAGTTTAGTTTAAATTAGTTTAAAGTAGTTTAAAGTTTAACTTAGTTGCTAGATAGATAGATAGATAGATAGACAGACAGACACTCAGATAGATAGAGAGATAAATAGATAGATATTTACCCTCAGATAGATAGATAGATAGATAGATAGATAGACATTGACCCTCAGATAGATAGATAGACAACAGACAGACAGAGACAGATAGATAGATAGATAGATATTGACCCTCAGATAGATAGATAGATAGATGGATGGATGGATGGATGGATGGATGGATGGATTGATCCTTGCTACCCTGAGTCCCATGAACAAAGCCAGAAGTCTTTATGTTGTTCTGTTGCAGAGATATGTGATTTGTTACTCGGTTGCTAGGGTAACCCCATATGGTTGCTAGGCAGTTACCATAGTGATACTTATCAAGTCTTCTTGCCATCCTGATTGAAATAAATCAACCCAGATGTCTCTACGATTTTCTGTTGCAGAGATATGTGATTTGTTACTCGGTTGCTAGGGTAACCCCATCTGTTTGTTAGGCAGTCACCATAGTGATACTTATCAAGTGTTCTTGACATCCTGATTGAAATAAACCAACCCAGAAGTCTCTACGATTTTCTGGTCCAGAGATATGTGATTTGATACTCGGTTGCTAGGGTAACCCAATGTGGTTGCTAGGCAGTTACCATAGTGATACTTATCAAGTCTCCTTGACATCCTGATTGAAATAAATCAACCCAGAAGTCTCTATGATTTTCTGGTGCATAGATATGTGATTTGTTACTCGGTTGCTAGGGTAACCCCATCTGGTTGCTAGGCAGTTACCATAGTGATACTAATGAAGTGTCCTTGCCATCCTGATTGAAATAAGTCAATCCGGAAGTCTCTACGTTTTTCTGATGCAGAGATATGTGATTTGTTACTCGGTTGCTAAGGTAACCCCATGTGGTTGCTAGGCAGTTACCATAGTGATACTTATCAAGTCTCCTTGCCATCCTGATTGAAATAAATCAACCCAGAAGTCTCTCTGATTTTCTGGTGCAGAGATATGTGATTTGTTACTCGGTTGCTAGGGTAACCCCATCTGGTTGTTAGGCAGTCACCATAGTGATACTTATCAAGTCTTCTTGACATCCTGATTGAAATAAACCAACCCAGAAGTCTCTACGATTTTCTGGTCCAGAGATATGTGATTTGTTACTCGGTTGCTAGGGTAACCCAATGTGGTTGCTAGGCAGTTACCATAGTGATATTTATCAAGTCTCCTTGACATCCTGATTGAAATAAATCAACCCAGAAGTCTCTACGATTATCTGGTGCAGAGATATGTGATTTGTTACTTGGTTGCTAGGGTAACCACATCTGGTTGCTAGGCAGTTACCATAGTGATACTAATGAAGTCTCTTTGCCATCCTGATTGAAATAAGTCAATCCGGAAGTCTCTACGTTTTTCTGATGCAGAGATATGTGATTTGTTACTCGGTTGCTAAGGTAACCCCATGTGGTTGCTAGGCAGTTACCATAGTGATACTTATCAAGTCTCCTTGCCATCCTGATTGAAATAAATCAACCCAGAAGTCTCTCTGATTTTCTGGTGCAGAGATATGTGATTTGTTACTCGGTTGCTAGGGTAACCCCATGTGGTTGCTAGGCAGTTACCATAGTGATACTTATCAAGTCTCCTTGCCATCCTGATTGAAATAAATGAACCCAGAAGTCTCTCTGATTTTCTGGTGCAGAGATATAGTTATTGCTAAACGGTTGCTAGGGTACTCTGTTTAGTTGCTAGGGAGTGGCTTGACAGCTGCCAATCATGAAACTCCAAAGGCTGCTTGTCAGTATGAATGATATAAACCAACTCCCATGCCTCTGTGACATTCAGAATGGAAGATATCCCTCTATGGATTTTGGTTGTTAAGGTGCTCGACAATGGTTGCTAGGGAGGGGCTAGGAAGTGTTGAGGTGATTCATGATTGGCTGTTTGCTGCCCCGAGTCAAACGAGACCACCCTTGTGTTTCTATGACACTTCTATCCGGAGATATCCCTTTGATATCTTTCATTAGAAGTCTATGGGAGTTGTTGCTAAGGTGCTTTAAATTGTTGCTAGGGCATGGCTTGATAGCTTCACAATGATCCCGAGAGACTGATTGGTCGTCTGAGTAAAATGAGCCCGCCCCTTGTCTCTATGACACTGTGATCCAGAGCTATGTTCAATACAAATCCTATGCCTTTCATTTCATGGTCCGTCCTACACCATTGTAAGTCAATGGGGGCAAATTTGGGCAGCTCCTGCCCCCCAGGGGTGCAACTTTTACCCCATATTGAGGCATGCTCTTACAGAGCCTGCCAGCCTCTTCAAATGTAGCAAATGACACGTTTCTGCGAAATCCTGGCTCGGAGCTGTGATGCGTCAAAGTTTGTCGCAATGTTAAGTCATGGGATGGGATTTTTCGGCCGCTTTTTTGCCCCTGGGGCAAATACCGTACCCCCGATCGCTTATAAAAGTCATAGCACACGTGTCCTTAATAGTCCGTTCGATTTGACACCTCATTCGTGGGTCTACGCTAAACGGTGCATGGAGTACGAAAGTTAGGTGTCGAAGTTTTAGTACATGAGGAGATATAAAAATAAATAACTAGATAGGTACATTTCCTGAAGAAAATGTGAGTGGTGCTTGCCGTGGCAAAACTCGTCAAATAGCCTGCTTGAAAAGAACAGAAATTGTGGTCATAAATAAATCAACCCAGAAGTCTGTATAATTTTCTGGTGCAGAAATATGTGATTTGTTACTAGGTTGCTAGGGTAAGCCCATGTGGTTGCTATGCAGTTAGCAAGGTAATACAATACATGGCTCCTTTCCATCCTGAGTGAAATAAGTCAACCCAAAAATCTGTACTGTTTTCTGGTGCAGAGATATGTGATTTGTTACTCGGTTGCTAGGGTAACCCCATGTGGTTGCTAGGCAGTTACCATAGTGATACTAATCAAGTGTCCTTGCCATCCTGATTGAAATAAGTCAACCCGGAAGTCTCTATGTTTTTGTGATGCAGAGATATGTGATTTGTTACTCGGTTGCTAGGGTAAGCCCATCTGGTTGCTAGGCAGTTACCATAGTGATACTAATGAAGTCTCCTTTCCATCCTGATTGAAATAAGTCAACCCGGAAGTCTCTACGCTTTTCTGATGCAGAGATATGTGATTTGTTACTCGGTTGCTAGGGTAACCCCATCTGGTTGCTAGGCAGTTACCATAGTGATACTAATCAAGTGTCCTTGCCATCCTGATTGAAATAAATCAACCCAGAAGTCTCTCTGATTTTCTGGTGCAGAGATATAGTTACTGCTAAACGGTTGCTAGGGTACTCTGTGTAGTTGCTAGGGAGTGGCTTGGCAGCTGCCAATCATGAATCTCCAAAGGCTGCTTGTCAGTATGAATGATATAAACCAACTCCCATGCCTCTGTGACATTCAGAATGGAAGATATCCCTCTATGGATTTTGGTTGTTAAGGTGCTTGACAATGGTTGCTAGGGAGGGGCTAGGAAGTGTTGATTTGATGCATGATTGGCTGTTTGCTGTCCCGAGTCAAACGAGACCACCCTTGTGTTTCTATGACACTTCTATCCGGAGATATCCCTTTGATCTGTTTCAATAGAAGTGTATGGGACTTGTTGCTAAGGTGCTCTTAATGGTTGCTAGGGCGTGGCTTGATAGCTTCACAATGATCCTGAGAGACTGATTGGTCGTCTGAGTAAAATGAGCCCACCCCCTCGTCTCTATGACACTGTGATCCAGAGCTATGTTCAATACAAATCCCTATGCCTTTTCATTTCATGGGCCGTCCTACACCATTATAAGTCAATTGGGGCATTTTTGGGCAGCTCCTGCCCCCCAGGGGTGCAACTTTTACCCCATATTGAGGTATGCTCTTACAGAGCCTGCCAGCCTCTTCAAATGTGGCAAATCACACGTTTCTACGAAATCCTCGCTTGGAGCTGTGACGCGTCAAAGTTTGTCTCAATGTTAAGTCTATGGGATTTTTCGGTCGCTTTTTTGCCCCTGGGGCAAATACCGTACTCCGATCGCTTATAAAAGTCATAGCACACGTGTCCTCAATAGGCCGTTCGATTTGACACCTCATTCGTGGGTCTACGCCAAACGGTGCGGGACGAGTTAGGTGCCGAAGTTTTGTTAAGAGATATAAAAATAAAAACTAGATGGGTACATTTCCTGAAGAAAATGTGAGTGGTGCTTGCCGTGGCAAAACTCGTCAAACAGCATGTTGTAACTGGAAAAGAACAAAAATTATGGTCATAAATAAACCAACCCAGAAGTCTGTACGATTTTCTGGTGCAGAAATATGTGATTTGTTACTCGGTTGCTAGGGAAAGCCCATGTGGTTGCTATGCAGTTACCAAGGTAATACAATACATGGCTCCTTTCCATCCTGAGTGAAATAAGTCAACCCGGAAGTCTGTAGTGTTTTGTGGTGCAGAGATATGTGATTTGTTACTCGGTTGCTAGGGTAACCCCATCTGGTTGCTAGGCAGTTAGCATAGTGATACTAATCAAGTGTCCTTGCCATCCTGATTGAAATAAGTCAACCCGGAAGTCTCTATGTTTTTCTGATGCAGAGATATGTGATTTGTTACTCGGTTGCTAGGGTAACCCCATCTGGTTGCTAGGCAGTTACCATAGTGATACTAATCAAGTCTCCTTGCCATCCTGATTGAAATAAGTCAACCCGGAAGTCTCTATGTTTTTCTGATGCAGAGATATGTGATTTGTTACTCGGTTGCTAGGGTAACCCCATCTGGTTGCTAGGCAGTTATCATAGTGATACTAATCAAGTCTCCTTGCCATCGTGATTGAAATAAGTCAACCCGGAAGTCTCTACGTTTTTGTGATGCAGAGATATGTGATTTGTTACTCGGTTGCTAGGGTAACCCCATCTGGTTGCTAGGCAGTTACCATAGTGATACTAATCAAGTGTCCTTGCCATCCTGATTGGAATAAGTCAACCCGGAAGTCTCTATGTTTTTCTGATGCAGAGATATGTGATTTGTTACTCGGTTGCTAGGGTAACCCCATCTGGTTGCTAGGCAGTTACCATAGTGATACTAATCAAGTCTCCTTGCCATCCTGATTGAAATAAGTCAACCCGGAAGTCTCTACGTTTTTCTGATGCAGAGATATGTGATTTGTTACTCGGTTGCTAGGGTAACCCCATCTGGTTGCTAGGCAGTTACCATAGTGATACTAATCAAGTCTCCTTGCCATCCTGATTGAAATAAATCAACCCGGAAGTCTGTACTCTTTTCTGGTGCCGAGATATGTGATTTGTTTCTCGGTTGCTAGGGTAACCCCATCTGGTTGCTAGGCAGTTACCATAGTGATATTAATCAAGTCTCCTTGCCATCCTGATTGAAATAAATCAACCCAGAAGTCTCTCTGATTTTCTGGTGCAGAGATATAGTTACTGCTAAACGGTTGCTAGGGTACTCTGTTTAGTTGCTAGGGAGTGGCTTGGCAGCTGCCAATCATGAATCTCCAAAGGCTGCTTGTCAGTATGAATGATATAAACCAACTCCCATGCCTCTGTGACATTCAGAATGGAAGATATCCCTCTATGGATTTTGGTTGTTAAGGTGCTCGACAATGGTTGCTAGGGAGGGGCTAGGAAGTGTTGAAGTGATGCATGATTGGCTGTTTGCTGTCCCGAGTCAAACGAGACCACCCTTGTGTTTCTATGACACTTCTATCCGGAGATATCCCTTTGATCTTTTTCAATAGAAGTCTATGGGACTTGTTGCTAAGGTGCTCTTAATGGTTGCTAGGGCGTGGCTTGATAGCTTCACAATGATCCAGAGAGACTGATTGGTTGTCTGAGTAAAATGAGCCCACCCCTCGTCTCTATGACACTGTGATCCAGAGCTATGTTCAATACAAATCCCTATGCCTTTTCATTTCATGGGCCGTCCTACACCATTATAAGTCAATTGGGGCATTTTTGGGCAGCTCCTGCCCCCAGGGGTGCAACTTTTACCCCATATTGAGGTATGCTCTTACAGAGCCTGCCAGCCTCTTCAAATGTGGCAAATCACACGTTTCTACTGAAATCCTCGCTTGGAGCTGTGACGCGTCAAAATTTGTCTCAATGTTAAGTCTATGGGATTTTTCGGCCGCTTTTTTGCCCCTGGGGCAAATACCGTACTCCGATCAGCTTATAAAAGTCATAGCACACGTGTCCTCAATAGGCCGTTCGATTTGATACCTCATTCGTGGGTCTACGCCAAACGGTGCGGGACGAGTTAGGTGCCGAAGTTTTGTTAAGAGATATAATAAAAATAAAAATAAAAAGTATAATAAGTATGTGAGATTACAATAGTGATGCTTTGCAAGCACCACTAATAAAAATAAAAATAATAAGTATGTGAGATTACAATAGTGATGCTTTGCAAGCACCACTAATAAGTATGTGAGATTACAATAGTGATGCTTTGCAAGCACCACTAATAACTAGAAAAAGTTCGTCGAGACAAACTTTAAGTTGGCTTGTGAAAGTTTGGACCAGAAAGTTTGAAGTTTAAAGTAGTTTGAAGTTTAAATTAGTTTATAGTTTAAATTAGTTTAAAGTTTAAATTAGTCTAAAGTTTAAATTAGTTTGAATTTTAAAGTAGTTTGAAGTTTAAAGTAGTTTATAGTTTAAATTAGTTTAAAGTTTAAATTAGTCTAAAGTTTAAATTAGTTTAAATTTTAAAGTAGTTTGAAGTTTAAAGTAGTTTATAGTTTAAATTAGTTTAAAGTTTAAATTAGTCTAAAGTTTAAATTAGTTTGAATTTTAAAGTAGTTTGAAGTTTAAAGTAGTTTATAGTTTAAATTAGTTTAAAGTTTAAATTAGTCTAAAGTTTAAATTAGTTTGAATTTTAAAGTAGTTTGAAGTTTAAAGTAGTTTATAGTTTAAATTAGTTTAAAGTTTAAATTAGTCTAAAGTTTAAATTAGTTTGAATTTTAAAGTAGTTTGAAGTTTAAAGTAGTTTATAGTTTAAATTAGTTTAAAGTTTAAATTAGTCTAAAGTTTAAATTAGTTTGAATTTTAAAGTAGTTTGTAGTTTAAAGTAGTTAAAAGTTTAACTTAGTTGCTAGATAGATAGATAGATAGATAGATAGATAGATAGACAGACACTCAGATAGATAGATAGAGAGATAGATAGATATTTACCCTCAGATAGATAGATAGATATAGATAGATAGATATTTACCCTCAGATAGATAGATAGATAGATAGATAGATATTGACCCTCAAATAGATAGATAGATAGATAGATATTGACCCTCAAATAGATAGATAGATAGATATTGACCCTCAGATAGATAGATAGATAGATAGACAGACAGATAGATGCTAGCACGTTTTTAGCATTTTTTAGTACTTCGCTAGGTGATGCTAGCATGTGTTAGCATGATGCTAAGCACGCTTTTAGCATGATTTAACACTTGCTAGGCGATGCTAACATGTGTTAGCATGATGCTACGTTGTTTTTAGCATGTTTTGGCACTCCGCTAGGCGATGCTAACATGTGTTAGCATGAAGCTAAGACGCTTTTAGCATGTTTTAACACTTCGCTAGGCGATGCTAAGCATGTGTTAAGCATGATGCTAAGCACATTTTTAGCATTTTTTAGCACTTCGCTAGGCGATGCTAACATGATGCTAACACGCTTTTAGCATGTTTTAGCACTTCGCTAGGCGATGCTAGCATGTGTTAGCATAATGCTAAGACGCTTTTAGCATTTTTTAGCACTTCGCTAGGCGATGCTAAGCATGTGTTAAGCATGATGCTAATGACGCTTTTAGCATGTTTTAAGCACTTCGCTAGGCGATGCTAAGCATGTGTTAAGCATGATGCTAAAGACGCTTTTAGCATGTTTTAAGCACTTCGCTAGGCGATGCTAGCATGTGTTAAGCATGATGTTAAGACGCTTTTAGCATGTTTTAAGACTTCGCTAGGCGATGCTAAGCATGTGTTAACATGATGCTAATGACGCTTTTAGCATTTTTAAGCACTTCGATAGGCGATGCTAAGCATGTGTTAAGCATGATGCTAACGACGCTTTTAGCATGTTTTAACACTTCGCTAGGCGATGCTAAGCATGTGTTAGCATGATGCTAAGACGCTTTTAAGCATTTTTAGCACTTCGCTAGGCGATGCTAAGACGCTTTTAGCATGTTTTAACACTTCGCTAGGCGATGCTAAGCATGTGTTAAGCATGATGCTAACGACGCTTTTAGCATGTTTTAGCGACTCGCTAGGTGATGCTAGCATGTGTTAACATGATGCTAGCATGTTTTTAGCATTTTTTAGCACTTCGCTAGGCGTCATGCTAGACGCTTTTAGCATGTTTTAGCCCTTCGCTAGGCGATGCTAGCTTGTGTTAAGCATGATGCTAAGCACGCTTTTAGCATGTTTTAGCACTTTGCTAGGCGATTTTAGCATGATGCTAGCACATTTTTAGCTTGTTTTAACACTTCGCTAGTCAATGCTAGCATGTGTTAGCATGATGCTAGCATGTTTTTAGCATGTTTTAGCGTGTGGCTATGAAGATTTTAGGTCATTACTTTTTGGCTGCTTGATAAATAAATCCTCTGAGGGAGAGAGAGAGGGAGAGATGCAGGGCTGACAGGCCCTTTTTGTCTGTGTGTGTGAAAATGTCAGTTGGGATTTAAATTTCTGAACATTCCGCAATGTTAAGTCAATGGGAGTTTTTTCCGAGTTTGATCGTCATTTTTAGGAAAACCGTAAGTCCGATCAGTTAGAAAAGATATAGCAACTCGAGTCAGAACAGTTTGAGTGTCTGAGCCGAGTTTGGAGTATGTGGAGTTAAAGCTCTAGGAGGAGTTAGATATAGAAATTTCACCGCTAAGAAGAATAAGCGGAATAATAATAAGTTTAAGTAGGATTTCAGTAAGTTGGCTTTCACAAGCCAACTTAATAAGTATGTGAGATTACAATAGTGATGCTTTGCAAGCACCACTAACTAGATAGGTACATTTCCTGAAGAAAATGTGAGTGGTGCTTGCCGTGGCAAAACTCGTCAAACAGCATGTTGTAACTTGAAAAGAACAACAATTATGGTCATAAATAAATCAACCCAGAAGTCTGTATGATTTTCTGGTGCAGAAATATGTGATTTGTTACTCGGTTGCTAAGGTAAGCCCATGCGGTTGCTATGCAGTTACCAAGGTAATACAATACATGGCTTCTTTCCATCCTGAGTGAAATAAGTCAACCCGGAAGTCTGTAGTGTGTTCTGGTGCAGAGATATGTGATTTGTTGCTCGGTTGCTAGGGTAACCCCATCTGGTTGCTAGGCAGTTACCATAGTGATACTAATGAAGTCTCCTTGCCATCCTGGTTGTAATAAATCAACCCAGTAGTTTGTACGATTTTCTGGTGCAGAAATATGTGATTTGTTACTCGGTTGCTAGGGTACTCTGTTTAGTTGCTAGGGAGTGGCTTGGCAGCTGCCAATCATGAATCTCCAAAGGCTGCTTGTCAGTATGAATGACATAAACCAACTCCCATGCCTCTGTGACATTCAGAATGGAAGATATCCCTCTATGGATTTTGGTTGCTAAGGTGCTCGACAATGGTTGCTAGGGAGGGGCTAGGAAGTGTTGAGGTGATTCATGATTGGCTGTTTGCTGCTCCGAGTCAAACGAGACCACCCTTGTGTTTTATGACACTTCTATCCGGAGATATCCCTTTGATGTCTTTCATTAGAAGTCTATGGGACTTGTTGCTAAGGTGCTTTAAATTGTTGCTAGGGCATGGCTTGATAGCTTCACAATGATCCCGAGAGACTGATTGGTCGTCTGAGTAAAATGAGCCCGCCCCCTTGTATCTATGACACTGTGATCCAGAGCTATGTTCAATCCAATATCCCTATGCAATTTCATTTCATGGGCCGTCCTACACCATTGTAAGTCAATGGGGGCAATTTTGGGCAGCTCTTGCCCCCCAGGGGTGCAACTTTTACCACATATTGAGGGATGCACTTACAGAGCCTGCCAGCCTCTTCAAATGTGGCAAATCACAAGATTCTGCGAAATCCTCGCTCGGAGCTGTGACGCGTCAAAGTTTGTCGCAATGTTAAGTGTATGGGATTTTTCGGCCGCTTTTTTGCCCCTGGGGCAAACACCGTACCCCCGATCGCTTATAAAAGTCATAGCACACGTGTCCTCAATAGGCCGTTCGATTTGACACCTCATTCGTGGGTCTACGCCAAACGGTGCGGGACGAGTTAGGTGCCGAAGTTTTGTACGGAGATATAATAATAAGAAGAAAAACTAGATAGGTACATTTCCTGAAGAAAATGTGAGTGGTGCTTGCCGTGGCAAAACACGTCAAATAGCATTTTATAACTGCTGAGATATGTGTTTTTTTACTCGGTTGCTAGGGTACCCCCATCTGGTTGCTAGGCAGTTACCATAGTGATACTAATGAAGTCTCCGTGCCATCCTGATTGAAATAAGTCAACCCGGAAGTCTCTATGTTTTTGTGATGCAGAAATATGTGATTTGTTACTCGGTTGCTAGGGTAACCCCATCTGGTTGCTAGGCAGTTACCATAGTGATACTAATGAAGTCTCCTTGCCATCCTGATTGAAATAAGTCAACCCGGAAGTGTCTATGTTTTTCTGATGCAGAGATATGTGATTTGGTACTCGGTTGCTAGGGTAACCCCATCTGGTTGCTAGGCAGTTACCATAGTGATACTAATGAAGTCTCCGTGCCATCCTGATTGAAATATGTCAACCCGGAAGTCTCTATGTTTTTCTGATGCAGAGATATGTGATTTGTTACTCGGTTGCTAGGGTAACTCCATCTGGTTGCTAGGCAGTTACCATAGTGATATTTATCAAGTCTCCTTGCTATCCTGAGTAAAATCAGTCATCCTGGAAGTATCTACGATGTTCTTATCCAGAGATATGTGATTTGTTACTTGGTTGCTAGGGTAACCCCTCCTTGGTGCTAGGCAGTTACCATAGTGATTCTAATCAAGTGTCTTTGCCATCCTGATTGAAATAAACCAACCCAGAATTCTCTACTTTTTTCTGATGCAGAGATATGTGATTTGTTACTCGGTTGCTAGGGTAACCCCATCTGGTTGCTAGGCAGTTACCATAGTGATACTAATGAAGTCTCCTTGCCATCCTGATTGAATTAAGTCAAGCCGGAAGTCTCTACGTTTTTGTGATGCAGAGATATGTCATTTGCTAGTCGGTTGCTAGGGTAACCCCATCTGGTTGCTAGGCAGTTACCATAGTGATACTAATGAAGTGTCCGTGCCATCCTGATTGAAATAAGTCAACCCGGAGATCTCTATGTTTTTGTGATGCATAGATATGTGATTTGTTACTCGGTTGCTAGGGTAACCCCATCTGGTTGCTAGGCAGTTACCATAGTGATACTAATGAAGTCTCCTTGCCATCCTGATTGAAATAAGTCAACCCGGAAGTCTCTATGTTTTTCTGATGCAGAGATATGTGATTTGTTAATCGGTTGCTAGGGTAACCCCATCTGGTTGCTAGGCAGTTACCATAGTGATACTAATCAAGTGTCTTTGCCATCCTGATTGAAATAAACCAACCCCGAAGTCTCTACGTTTTTCTGATGCAGAGATATGTGATTTGTTACACGGTTGCTAGGTTAACCCCATCTGGTTGCTAGGCAGTTACCATAGTGATACTTATCAAGTGTCCTTGCCATCCTGATTGAAACAAATCAACCCAGAAGTCTCTAGGATTTTCTGGTTTAGAGATATGTGATTTGTTACTCGGTTGCTAGGGTAACCCCATGTGGTTGCTAGGCAGTTACAATAGTGATACTTATCAAGTCTCCTTGCCATCCTGATTGAAATAAATCAACCCAGAAGTCTCTCTGATTTTCTGGTGCAGAGATATGTGATTTGTTACTTGGTTGCTAGGGTAACCCCATGTGGTTGCTAGGCAGTTACCATAGTGATACTTATGAAGTCTCCTTGCCATCCTGATTGAAAAAAAGTAACCCAGAAGTCTCTACGTTTTTCTGATGCAGAGATATTTGATTTGTTACTCGGTTGCTAGGGTAACCCCATGTGGTTGCTATGAAGTTACCAAGGTAATACAATCCATGGCTGCATTCCATCCTGAGTGAAATAAGTCAACCCGGAAGTCTGTACTATTTTCTGATGCAGAGTTATGTGATTTGTTACTCTGTTGCTAGGGTAACCCCATGTGGTTGCTAGGCAGTTACCATAGTGATTATAATCAAGTGTCTTTGCCATCCTGATTGAAATGAATCAACCCAGAAGTCTGTATGATTTTCTGGTGCAGAGATATGTGATTTGTTACTCGGTTGCTAGGGTAACCCCATGTGGTTGCTAGGCAGTTACCATAGTGATACTTATGAAGTCTCCTTGCCATCCTGAGTGAAATAAACCAACCCAGAAATCTCTACGTTTTTCTGATGCTGAGATATGTGATTTGTTACTTGGTTGCTAGGGTAACCCCATCTGGTGGCTAGGCAGTTACCATAGTGATACTAATGAAGTCTCCTTGCCATGCTGATTGAAATAAGTCAACCCGGAAGTCTCTATGTTTTTGTGATGCAGAGATATGTGATTTGCTACTCGGTTGCTAGGGTAACCCCGTCTGGTTGCTAGGCAGTTACCATAGTGATACAAATGAAGTGTCCTTGCCATCCTGATTGAATTAAGTCAACCCGGAAGCCTCTATGTTTTTCTGATGCAGAGATATGTGATTAGTTACTCGGTTGCTAGGGTAACCCCATCTGGTTGCTAGGCAGTTACCATAGTGATACTAATCAAGTCTCTTTGCCATCCTGATTGAAATAAGTCAACCCGGAAGTCTCTACGTTTTTGTGATGCAGAGATATGTGATTTGTTAGTGGGTTGCTAGGGTAACCCCATCTGGTTGCTAGGCAGTTACCATAGTGATACTAATGAAGTGTCCTTGCCATCCTGGTTGAAATAAATCAACCCAGAAGTCTGTAGGATTTTCTGGTGCAGAAATATGTGATTTGTTACTCGGTTGCTAGGGTACTGTGTTTAGTTGCTAGGGAGTGGCTTGGCAGCTGCCAATCATGAATCTCCAAAGGCTGCTTGTCAGTATGAATGATATAAACCAACTCCCATGCCTCTGTTACATTCAGAATGGAAGCTATCCCTCTATGGATTTTGGTTGCTAAGGTGCTCGACAATGGTTGCTAGGGAGGGGCTAGGAAGTGTTGAGGTGATTCATGATTGGCTGTTTGCTGCCCCGAGTCAAACGAGACCACCCTTGTGTTTCTATGACACTTCTATCCGGAGATATTCCTTTGATGTGTTTCATTAGAAGTCTATGGGAGTTGTTGCTAAGGTGCTTTAAATTGTTGCTAGGGCGTGGCTTGATAGCTTCACAATGATCCTGATTGACTGATTGGTCATCTGAGTAAAATGAGCCTGCCCCCTTGTCTCTATGACACTGTGATCCAGAGCTATGTTCAATACAAAATCACCATGCAATTTCATTTCATGGGCCGTCCTACAGCATTGTAAGTCAATGGGGGCAACTTTGGGCAGCTCCTGCCCCCCAGGGGTGCAACATTTACCCCATATTGAGGCATGCTCTTACAGAGCCTGCCAGCCTCTTCAAATGTAGCAAATCACACGTTTCTGCGAAATCCTCGCTCGGAGCTGTGATGCGTCAAAGTTTGACGCAATGTTAAGTCTATGGGATTTTTCGGCTGCTTTTTTGCCCCTGGGGCAAATACCGTACCCCCGATCGCTTATAAAAGTCATAGCACACGTGTCCTCAATAGGCCGTTCGATTTGACACCTCATTCGTGGGTCTACGCCAAACGGTGCGGGACGAGTTAGGTGCCGAAGTTTTGTACGGAGATATAAAAATAAAAATAAAAATAAAAACTAGATAGGTACATTTCCTGAAGAAAATGTGAGTGGTGCTTGCCGTGGCAAAACTCGTCAAACAGCATGTTGTAACTGAAGAAAAAATTATGGTCATAATAAATCAGCCCAGAAGTCTACGATTTTCTGGTGCAGAAATGTGATTTTACTAGTTGCTAGGTAAGCCCATGTAGTTGCATACTAAGGTAATACAATACATGGCTCCTTGCCATCCAGAGTGAAATCAGTCAACCAGGAAGTCTGTACGATGTTTCTGGTGCAGAGATATGTGATTTGTTACTTGGTTGCTAGGGTAACCCCATCTGGTTGCTAGGCAGTTACCATATGTGATACTAATGAAGTCTCCTTGCCATCCTGAGTTGAAATAAATCAACCCAGAAGTCTGTACGCTTTTCTGATGCAGAGATATGTGATTTGTTACTCGGTTGCTAGGGTAACCCCATCTGGTTGCTAGGCAGTTACCATAGTGATACTAATCAAGTGTCCTTGCCATCCTGAGTGAAATAAATCAACCCGGAAGTCTGCTACTGTTTTCTGGTGCAGAGATATGTGATTTGTTTCTCGGTTGCTAGGGTAACCCCATCTGGTTGCTAGGCAGTTACCATAGTGATAGTAATCAAGTGTCCTTGCGATCCTGAGTTGAAATAAATCAACCCGGAAGTCTGTACTATTTTCTGGTGCAGAGATATGTGATTTGTTACTTGGTTGCTAGGGTAACCCCATCTGGTTGCTAGGCAGTTACCATAGTGATAGTAATCAAGTGTCCTTGCCATCCTGATTGAAATAAGTCAACCCAGAAGTATCTACGCTTTTCTGATGCAGAGATATGTGATTTGTTACTCGGTTGCTAGGGTAACCCCATCTGGTTGCTAGGCAGTTACCATAGTGATACTAATGAAGTGTCCTTGCCATCCTGAGTTGAAATAAATCAACCTGGAAGTCTGTACTCTTTTCTGGTGCAGAGATATGTGATTTGTTTCTCGGTTGCTAGGGTAACCCCATCTGGTTGCTAGGCAGTTACCATAGTGATAGTAATCAAGTGTCCTTGCCATCCTGAGTGAAATAAATCAACCCAGAAGTCAGTACTATTTTCTGATGCAGAGATATGTGATTTGTTACTCGGTTGCTAGGGTAACCCCATCTGGTTGCTAGGCAGTAATCATAGTGATACTAATCAAGTGTCCTTGCCATCCTGATTGAAATAAGTCAACCCGGAAGTCTCTATGTTTTTCTGATGCAGAGATATGTGATTTGTTACTCGGTTGCTAGGGTAAGCTCATCTGGTTGCTAGGCAGTTACCATAGTGATACTAATGAAGTGTCCTTGCCATCCTGATTGAAATAAGTCAACCCGGAAGTCTCTACGTTTTTCTGATGCAGAGATATGTGATTTGTTACTCGGTTGCTAGGGTAACCCCATCTGGTTGCTAGGCAGTTACCATAGTGATACTAATCAAGTGTCCTTGCCATCCTGATTGAAATAAGTCAACCCGGAAGTCTCTATGTTTTTGTGATGCAGAGATATGTGATTTGTTACTCGGTTGCTAGGGTAAGCCCATCTGGTTGCTAGGCAGTTACCATAGTGATACTAATGAAGTGTCCTTGCCATCCTGATTGAAATAAGTCAACCCGGAAGTCTCTACGTATTTCTGATGCAGAGATATGTGATTTGTTACTCGGTTGCTAGGGTAACCCCATCTGGTTGCTAGGCAGTTAACATAGTGATACTAATCAAGTGTCCTTGCCATCCTGATTGAAATAAATCAACCCAGAAGTCTCTCTGATTTTCTGGTGCAGAGATATAGTTACTGCTAAACGGTTGCTAGGGTACTCTGTTTAGTTGCTAGGGAGTGGCTTGGCAGCTGCCAATCATGAATCTCCAAAGGCTGCTTGTCAGTATGAATGATATAAACCAACTCCCATGCCTCTGTGACATTCAGAATGGAAGATATCCCTCTATGGATTTTGGTTGTTAAGGTGCTCGACAATGGTTGCTAGGGAGGGGCTAGGAAGTGTTGATGTGATGCATGATTGGCTGTTTGCTGTCCCGAGTCAAACGAGACCACCCTTGTGTTTCTATGACACTTCTATCCGGAGATATCCCTTTGATCTGTTTCAATAGAAGTCTATGGGACTTGTTGCTAAGGTGCTCTTAATGGTTGCTAGGGCGTGGCTTGATAGCTTCACAATGATCCTGAGAGACTGATTGGTTGTCTGAGTAAAATGAGCCCACCCCCTCGTCTCTATGACACTGTGATCCAGAGCTATGTTCAATACAAATCCCTATGCCTTTTCATTTCATGGGCCGTCCTACACCATTATAAGTCAATTGGGGCATTTTTGGGCAGCTCCTGCCCCCAGGGGTGCAACTTTTACCCCATATTGAGGTATGCTCTTACAGAGCCTGCCAGCCTCTTCAAATGTGGCAAATCACACGTTTCTACTGAAATCCTCGCTTGGAGCTGTGACGCGTCAAAGTTTGTCTCAATGTTAAGTCTATGGGATTTTTCGGCTGCTTTTTTGCCCCTGGGGCAAATACCGTACCCGATCAGCTTATAAAAGTCATAGCACACGTGTCCTCAATAGGCCGTTCGATTTGACACCTCATTCGTGGGTCTACGCCAAACGGTGCGGGACGAGTTAGGTGCCGAAGTTTTGTTAAGAGATATAAAAATAAAAAATAAAAATAAAAATATATAAGATACTAGATAGGTACATTGTCCTGAAGAAAATGTGAGTGGTGCTTGCCATGGCAAAACTCAGTCAAACAGCATGTTGATAACTTGAAAAGAACTAAAATTATGGTCATAAATAAATCAACCCAGAAGTCTGTACGATTTTCTGGTGCAGAAATATGTGATTTGTTACTCGGTTGCTAGGGAAAGCCCATGTGGTTGCTATGCAGTTAACCAAGGTAATACAATACATGGCTGCTTTCCATCCTGAGTGAAATAAGTCAACCCGGAAGTCTGTAGTGTTTTCTGGTGCAGAGATATGTGATTTGTTACTCGGTTGCTAGGGTAACCCCATCTGGTTGCTAGGCAGTTACCATAGTGATACTAATCAAGTGTCCTTGCCATCCTGATTGAAATAACTCAACCCAGAAGTCTCTACTATTTTCTGGTGCAGAGATATGTGATTTGTTACTCGGTTGCTAGGGTAACCACATCTGGTTGCTAGGCAGTTACCATAGTGATACTAATGAAGTCTCCTTGCGATCCTGGATTGAAATAAATCAAACCAGAAATCTCTACGATGTTCTGATCCAGAGATATGTGATTTGTTACTCGGTTGCTAGGGTAACCCCATGTGGTTGCTAGGCAGTTACCATAGTGATAGTAATGAAGTCTCCTTGCCATCCTGAGTGAAATAAGTCAACCCGGAAGTCTCTACTGTTTTCTAGTGCAGAGATATGTGATTTGTTACTCGGTTGCTAGGGTAACCCCATCTGGTTGCTAGGCAGTTACCATAGTGATACTAATGAAGTCTCCTTGCCATCCTGGATTGAAATTAATCAACCCAGAAGTCTCTACGATTTTCTGGTGCAGAGATATGTGATTTGTTATCCGGTTGCTAGGGTAACCCCATGTGGTTGCTAGGCAGTTACCATAGTGATACTAATCAAGTCTCCTTGCCATCCTGATTGAAATAAGTCAACCCGGAAGTCTCTACATTTTCTGATGCAGAGATATGTGATTTGTTACTCGGTTGCTAGGGTAACCCCATCTGGTTGCTAGGCAGTTATCATAGTGATACTAATGAAGTCTCCTTGCCATCCTGATTGAAATAAGTCAACCCAGAAGTCTGTACTATTTTCTGGTGCAGAGATATGTGATTTGTTACTCGGTTGCTAGGGTAACCCCATCTAGTTGCTAGGCAGTTACCATATTGATAGTAATCAAGTGTCCTTGCCATCCTGAGTGAAATAAATCAACCCAGAAGTCTGTACAATTTACTGGATGCAGAGATATGTGATTTGTTACTCGGTTGCTAGGGTAACCCCATCTGGTTGCTAGGCAGTTACCATAGTGATACTAATCAAGTGTCCTTGCCATCCTGATTGAAATAAGTCAACCCGGAAGTCTCTACGTTTTTCTGATGCAGAGATATGTGATTTGTTACTCGGTTGCTAGGGTAACCCCATCTGGTTGCTAGGCAGTTACCATAGTGATACTAATCAAGTCTCCTTGCCATCCTGATTGAAATAAGTCAACCCGGAAGTCTCTACGTTTTTGTGATGCAGAGATATGTGATTTGTTACTCGGTTGCTAGGGTAACCCCATGTGGTTGCTAGGCAGTTACTATAGTGATACTTATCAAGTCTCCTTGCCATCCTGATTGAAATAAATCAACCCAGAAGTCTCTCTGATTTTCTGGTGCAGAGATATAGTTATTGCTAAACGGTTGCTAGGGTACTCTGTTTAGTTGCTAGGGAGTGGCTTGGCAGCTGCCAATCATGAAACTCCGAAGGCTGCTTGTCAGTATGAATGATATAAACCAACTCCCATGCCTCTGTGACATTCAGAATGGAAGATATCCCTCTATGGATTTTGGTTGCTAAGGTGCTCGACAATGGTTGCTAGGGAGGGGCTAGGAAGTGTTGAGGTGATTCATGATTGGCTGTTTGTTGTCCCGAGTAAAACGAGACCACCCTTGTGTTTCTATGACACTTCTATCCGGAGATATCCCTTTGATGTCTTTCATTAGAAGTCTATAGGACTTGTTGCTAAGGTGCCTTAAATTGTTGCTAGGGCGTGGCTTGATAGCTTCACAATGATCCCGAGAGACTGATTGGTCGTCTGAGTGAAATGAGCCCGCCCCTTGTCTCTATGACACTGTGATCCAGAGCTATGTTCAATACAATATCCCTATGCAATGTCATTTCATGGGCCGTCCTACACCATTGTAAGTCAATGGGGCAACTTTGGGCAGCTCCTGCCCCCAGGGGTGCAACTTTTACCCCATATTGAGGTATGCTCTTACAGAGCCTGCCAGCCTCTTCAAATGTAGCAAATCACACGTTTCTGCGAAATCCTCGCTCGGAGCTGTGATGCGTCAAAGTTTGTCGCAATGTTAAGTCTATGGGATTTTTCGGCTGCTTTTTGCCCCTGGGGCAAATACCGTACTCCGATCGCTTATAAAAGTCATAGCACACGTGTCCTCAATAGGCCGTTCGATTTGACACCTCATTCGTGGGTCTACGCCAAACGGTGCAGGACGAGTTAGGTGCCGAAGTTTTGTACGGAGATATAAAAATAAAAATAAAAATAAAAATAAGTATGTGAGATTACAATAGTGATGCTTTGCAAGCACCACTAACTAGATAGGTACATTTCCAGAAGAAAATGTGAGTGGTGCTTGCCGTGGCAAAACTCGTCAAATAGCCTGCTTGAAAAGAACAGAAATTGTGGTCATAAATAAATCAACCCAGAAGTCTGTATAATTTTCTGGTGCAGAAATATGTGATTTGTTCCTAGGTTGCTAGGGTAAGCCCATGTGGTTGCTATGCAGTTAGCAAGGTAATACAATACATGGCTCCTTTCCATCCTGAGTGAAATAAGTCAACCCAAAAATCTGTACTGTTTTCTGGTGCAGAGATATGTGATTTGTTACTCGGTTGCTAGGGTAACCCCATGTGGTTGCTAGGCAGTTACCATAGTGATACTAATCAAGTGTCCTTGCCATCCTGATTGAAATAAGTCAACCCGGAAGTCTCTATGTTTTTGTGATGCAGAGATATGTGATTTGTTACTCGGTTGCTAGGGTAAGCCCATCTGGTTGCTAGGCAGTTACCATAGTGATACTAATGAAGTCTCCTTTCCATCCTGATTGAAATAAGTCAACCCGGAAGTCTCTACGCTTTTCTGATGCAGAGATATGTGATTTGTTACTCGGTTGCTAGGGTAACCCCATCTGGTTGCTAGGCAGTTACCATAGTGATACTAATCAAGTGTCCTTGCCATCCTGATTGAAATAAATCAACCCAGAAGTCTCTCTGATTTTCTGGTGCAGAGATATAGTTACTGCTAAACGGTTGCTAGGGTACTCTGTGTAGTTGCTAGGGAGTGGCTTGGCAGCTGCCAATCATGAATCTCCAAAGGCTGCTTGTCAGTATGAATGATATAAACCAACTCCCATGCCTCTGTGACATTCAGAATGGAAGATATCCCTCTATGGATTTTGGTTGTTAAGGTGCTTGACAATGGTTGCTAGGGAGGGGCTAGGAAGTGTTGATTTGATGCATGATTGGCTGTTTGCTGTCCCGAGTCAAACGAGACCACCCTTGTGTTTCTATGACACTTCTATCCGGAGATATCCCTTTGATCTGTTTCAATAGAAGTGTATGGGACTTGTTGCTAAGGTGCTCTTAATGGTTGCTAGGGCGTGGCTTGATAGCTTCACAATGATCCTGAGAGACTGATTGGTCGTCTGAGTAAAATGAGCCCACCCCTCGTCTCTATGACACTGTGATCCAGAGCTATGTTCAATACAAATCCCTATGCCTTTTCATTTCATGGGCCGTCCTACACCATTATAAGTCAATTGGGGCATTTTTGGGCAGCTCCTGCCCCCAGGGGTGCAACTTTTACCCCATATTGAGGTATGCTCTTACAGAGCCTGCCAGCCTCTTCAAATGTGGCAAATCACACGTTTCTACGAAATCCTCGCTTGGAGCTGTGACGCGTCAAAGTTTGTCTCAATGTTAAGTCTATGGGATTTTTCGGCCGCTTTTTTGCCCCTGGGGCAAATACCGTACCCCCGATCGCTTATAAAAGTCATAGCACACGTGTCCTCAATAGGCCGTTCGATTTGACTCCTCATTCGTGGGTCTACGCCAAACGGTGCGGGACGAGTTAGGTGCCGAAGTTTTGTTAAGAGATATAAAAATAAAAACTAGGGTAAGCCCGTGTGGTTGCTATGCAGTTACCAAGGTAATACAATACATGGCTCCTTTCCATCCTGAGTGAAATAAGTCAACCCGGAAGTCTGTAGTGTGTTCTGGTGCAGAGATATGTGATATGTTGCTCGGTTGCTAGGGTAACTCCATCTGGTTGCTAGGCAGTTACCATAGTGATACTAATCAAGTCTCCTGGCCATCCTGATTAAAATAAATCAACCCGGAAGTCTCTATGTTTTTGTGATGCAGAGATATGTGATTTTTTACTCGGTTGCTAGGGTAACCCCATCTGGTTGCTAGGCAGATACCATAGTGATACTAATCAAGTGTCCTTGCCATCCTTATTGAAATAAGTCAACCCGGAAGTCTCTACGTTTTTCTGATGCAGAGATATGTGATTTGTTACTCGGTGGCTAGGGTAACCCCATCTGGTTGCTAGGCAGTTACCATAGTGATACTAATGAAGTGTCCTTGCCATCCTGATTGAAATAAGTCAACCCGGAAGTCTCTACGTTTTTCTGATGCAGAGATATGTGATTTGTTACTCGGTTGCTAGGGTAACCCCATCTGGTTGCTAGGCAGTTAACATAGTGATACTTATCAAGTCTCCTTGCCATCCTGATTGAAATAAATCAACCCAGAAGTCTCTCTGATTTTCTGGTGCAGAGATATAGTTACTGCTAAACGGTTGCTAGGGTACTCTGTGTAGTTGCTAGGGAGTGGCTTGGCAGCTGCCAATCATGAATCTCCAAAGGCTGCTTGTCAGTATGAATGATATAAACCAACTCCCATGCCTCTGTGACATTCAGAATGGAAGATATCCCTCTATGGATTTTGGTTGTTAAGGTGCTCGACAATGGTTGCTAGGGAGGGGCTAGGAAGTGTTGAAGTGATGCATGATTGGCTGTTTGCTGTCCCGAGTCAAACGAGACCACCCTTGTGTTTCTATGACACTTCTATCCGGAGATATCCCTTTGATCTTTTTCAATAGAAGTCTATGGGACTTGTTGCTAAGGTGCTCTTAATGGTTGCTAGGGCGTGGCTTGATAGCTTCACAATGATCCAGAGAGACTGATTGGTTGTCTGAGTAAAATGAGCCCACCCCTCGTCTCTATGACACTGTGATCCAGAGCTATGTTCAATACAAATCCCTATGCCTTTTCATTTCATGGGCCGTCCTACACCATTATAAGTCAATTGGGGCATTTTTGGGCAGCTCCTGTCCCCCAGGGGTGCAACTTTTACCCCATATTGAGGTATGCTCTTACAGAGCCTGCCAGCCTCTTCAAATGTGGCAAATCACACGTTTCTACGAAATCCTCGCTTGGAGCTGTGACGCGTCAAAGTTTGTCTCAATGTTAAGTCTATGGGATTTTTCGGCCGCTTTTTTGCCCCTGGGGCAAATACCGTACCCCCGATCGCTTATAAAAGTCATAGCACACGTGTCCTCAATAGGCCGTTCGATTTGATACCTCATTCGTGGGTCTACGCCAAACGGTGCGGGACGAGTTAGGTGCCGAAGTTTTGTTAAGAGATATAATAAAAATAAAACTAGATAGGTACATTTCCTGAAGAAAATGTGAGTGGTGCTTGCCGTGGCAAAACTCGTGAAATAGCATGCTTGAAAAGAACAAAAATTATGGTCATAAATAAATCAACCCAGAAGTCTCTACGTTTTTCTGATGCAGAGATATGTGATTTGTTACTCGGTTGCTAGGGTAAACCCATCTGGTTGCTAGGCAGTTACCATAGTGATAGTAATGAAGTCTCCTTGCCATCCTTATTGAAATAAGTCAACCCGGAAGTCTGTACTATTTTCTGGTGCAGAGATATGTGATTTGTTACTCGGTTGCTAGGGTAACCCCATGTGGTTGCTAGGCAGTTACCATAGTGATACTTATCAAGTCTCCTTGCTATCCAGAGTAAAATCAGTCAACCAGGAAGTCTCTACGATGTTCTGATCCAGAGATATGTGATTTGTTATTTGGTTGCTAGGGTAACCCCTCCTTGTTGCTAGGAAGTTACCATAGTGATACTTATGAAGTGTCCTTGCCATCCTGAGTGAAATAAACCAACCCAGAAGTCTCTACGTTTTTCTGATGCAGAGATATGTGATTTGTTAATTGGTTGCTAGGGTAACCCCATCTGGTTGCTAGGCAGTTACCATATTGATACTAATGAAGTGTCCTTGCCATCCTGGTTGAAATAAATCAACCCGGAAGTCTGTACTCTTTTCTGGTGCCGAGATCTGTGATTTGTTTCTCGGTTGCTAGGGTAACCCCATCTGGTTGCTAGGCAGTTACCATAGTGATAGTAATCAAGTGTCCTTGCGATCCTGAGTGAAATAAATCAACCCGGAAGTCAGTACTATTTTCTGGTGCAGAGATATGTGATTTGTTACTCGGTTGCTAGGGTAACCCCATCTGGTTGCTAGGCAGTTACCATAGTGATAGTAATCAAGTGTCCTTGCCATCCTGATTGAAATAAGTCAACCCAGAAGTATGTACGCTTTTCTGATGCAGAGATATGTGATTTGTTACTCGGTTGCTAGGGTAACCCCATGTGGTTGCTAGGCAGTTACCATATTGATACTAATGAAGTGTCCTTGCCATCCTGGTTGAAATAAATCAACCTGGAAGTCTGTACTCTTTTCTGGTGCCGAGATATGTGATGTGTTTCTCGGTTGCTAGGGTAACCCCATCTGGTTGCTAGGCAGTTACCATAGTGATAGTAATCAAGTGTCCTTGCCATCCTGAGTGAAATAAATCAACCCGGAAGTCAGTACTATTTTGTGGTGCAGAGATATGTGATTTGTTACAGCAATACGTAACCGAACGAAGTGGGCTTGA
>NW_026266204.1:0-48580 GCF_025860055.1 Xyrauchen texanus
ACGGCGTCTCAAAGCTTAATACGGTGATACAAAACGTGCATTTTTGACCCTTACCTATGTTTAAATGAGTTTAAAGTAGTTTATAGTTTAAAGTTTAACTTAGTTGCTAGATAGATAGATAGATAGAGAGATACAGAGATAGATAGATAGATAGATAGATAGATAGATAGATAGATAGAGAGAGAGAGATAGACATTGACCCTCAGATAGATAGATAGACAACAGACAGACAGAGAGACGGATAGATAGATAGATATTGACCCTCAGATAGATAGATAGATAGATAGATAGATAGATAGATAGATAGATAGATAGATAGATAGATAGATAGATAGATAGATAGATAGATATTGACCCTCAGATAGATAGATAGATAGATAGATAGATAGATAGATATTGACCCTCAGATAGATAGATAGATAGATAGATAGATAGATAGATAGATATTGACCCTCAGATAGATTTCATTTCGCTAGGCGATCCTAGCATGTGTTAGCATTATGCTAGCACAATTTTATCATGTTTTAACACTTCGCTAGGCGATGCTAGCATGTGTTAGCATGATGCTAGCATGTGTTAGCATGATGCTAGCACGTTTTTAGCATGTTTTAGCACTTCGCTAGGCGATGCTAGCATGTGTTAGCATGATGCTAGCACGTTTTTAGCATTTTTTAGCACTTCGCTAGGGGATGCTAGCACGTTTTTAGCATTTTTTAGCACTTCGCTAGGCGATTTTAGCATGATGCTAGCACGTTTTTAGCATTTTTTAGCACTTCGCTAGGCGATGCTAGCATGTGTTATCATGATGTTAACACGTTTTTAGCATTTTTTAAAACTTCGCTAGGCGATGCTAAGCATGTGTTATCATGATGTTAAGCACGCTTTTAGCATGGTTTAGCACTTCCCTAGGCGACGCTTAGCATGTGTTAGCATGATGCTAAGACGCTTTTAGCATTTTTTAGCACTTCGCTAGGCGATGCTAAGCATGTGTTAAGCATGATGCTAAGACGCTTTTAGCATGTTTTAGCACTTCGCTAGGCGATGCTAGCATGTTTTAGCATGATGCTAAGCACGTTTTTAGCATGTTTTAAGCACTTCGCTAGGCGATGCTAAGCATGTTTTAAGCATGATGCTAAGACGCTTTTAGCATTTTTTAGCACTTCGCTAGGCGATGCTATGATGTGTTAGCATGATGCTAGCGACGCTTTTAGCATGTTTTAAGCACTCGCTAGGCGATGCTAGCATGTGTTAGCATGATGCTAAGCACGCTTTTAGCATGTTTTAAGCACCTCGCTAGGCGATGCTAGCATGTGTTATAGATAGATAGATAGATAGATAGAGAGAGAGAGATAGACATTGACCCTCAGATAGATAGATAGACAACAGACAGACAGAGAGACGGATAGATAGATAGATATTGACCCTCAGATAGATAGATAGATAGATAGATAGATAGAAAGATAGATAGATAGATAGATAGATAGATAGATAGATAGATAGATAGATAGATAGATATTGACCCTCAGATAGATAGATAGATAGATAGATAGATAGATAGATAGATATTGACCCTCAGATAGATAGATAGATAGATAGATAGATAGATAGATAGATAGATATTGACCCTCAGATAGATTTCATTTCGCTAGGCTGATCCTAGCATGTGTTAGCATTATGCTAGCACAATTTTATCATGTTTTAACACTTCGCTAGGCGATGCTAAGCATGTGTTAAGCATGATGCTAAGCATGTGTTAGCATGATGCTAGCACGTTTTAGCATGTTTTAAGCACTTCGCTAGGCGATGCTAGCATGTGTTAGCATGATGCTAAGACGCTTTTAGCATTTTTTAGCACTTCGCTAGGGGATGCTAAGACGCTTTTAAGCATTTTTTAGCACTTCGCTAGGCGATTTTAAGCATGATGCTAAGACGCTTTTAGCATTTTTTAAGCACTTCGCTAGGCGATGCTAAGCATGTGTTATCATGATGTTAACACGCTTTTAGCATTTTTTAAAACTTCGCTAGGCGATGCTAAGCATGTGTTATCATGATGTTAAGACGCTTTTAAGCATGGTTTAAGCACTTCCCTAGGCGACGCTAAGCATGTGTTAAGCATGATGCTAAGACGTTTTAAGCATTTTTTAGCACTTCGCTAGGCGATGCTAAGCATGTGTTAACGATGATGCTAAGACGCTTTTAGCATGTTTTAAGACTTCGCTAGGCGATGCTAAGCATGTTTTAAGCATGATGCTAAGACGCTTTTAGCATGTTTTAAGACTTCGCTAGGCGATGCTAAGCATGTTTTAAGCATGATGCTAAGACGTTTTAAGCATTTTTTAGCGACTTCGCTAGGCGATGCTATGATGTGTTAAGCATGATGCTAAGACGCTTTTAGCATGTTTTAAGACTTCGCTAGGCGATGCTAAGCATGTGTTAAGCATGATGCTAAAGACGCTTTTAGCATGTTTTAAGCACTTCGCTAGGCGATGCTAAGCATGTGTTAACGATGATGCTAGCGATGTTTTTAGCATTTTTTAGCACTTCGCTAGGGGATGCTAAGACGCTTTTAGCATTTTTTAGCACTTCGCTAGGCGATTTTAGCATGATGCTAAGACGCTTTTAGCATTTTTAGCACTTCGCTAGGCGATGCTAAGCATGTGTTATCATGATGTTAACACGCTTTTAAGCATTTTTTAAAACTTCGCTAGGCGTATGCTAGCATGTGTTATCATGATGTTAGCAAGTTTTTAAGCATGGTTTAAGCACTTCCTAGGCGACGCTAAGCATGTGTTAAGCATGATGCTAAGACGCTTTTAAGCATTTTTTAGCACTTCGCTAGGCGATGCTAAGCATGTGTTAAGCATGATGCTAAGACGCTTTTAGCATGTTTTAAGCACTTCGCTAGGCGATGCTAAGCATGTTTTAAGCATGATGCTAAGACGCTTTTAGCATGTTTTAAGACTTCGCTAGGCGATGCTAAGCATGTGTTAAGCATGATGCTAAGACGCTTTTAGCATTTTTAGCACTTCGCTAGGCGATGCTATGATGTGTTAGCATGATGCTAAGACGCTTTTAGCATGTTTTAGCACTTCGCTAGGCGATGCTAAGCATGTGTTAAGCATGATGCTAAGACGCTTTTAGCATTTTTTAGCACTTCGCTATGCTATGATGTGTTAGCATGATTCCCAAACAAATGACTCTAATGAGCCAGTTCTTTTGAATCTACAATGTGAAACTTACAGTGTGACCAGTGTAGTCTGATTCCCAAATTAATGACTCTAATGAGCCAGTTCTATTGACTCTACAGTGTAGTGTTAAAAAAGTTTAACTCAGTTGATAGATAGATAGATAGATAGATAGATAGATAGATAGATAGATAGATAGATAGATAGATAGATAGATAGATAGATAGATAGATAGATAGATATTTATCCTCAGATAGATAGATAGATAGATAGATAGATAGATAGATATTTATCCTCAGATAGATAGATAGATAGATAGATAGATAGATATTTATCCTCAGATAGATAGATAGATAGATAGATAGATAGATAGATAGATAGATAGATAGATAGATAGATAGATAGATAGATAACACATTTTTAGCATGTTTTAGCGTGTGGCTATGAAGATTTTAGGTCATTACTTTTTGGCTGCTTGATAAAAGAAATCCTCTGAGGGAGACAGAGAGGGAGAGATGCAGGGCTGACAGGCCCTTTTTGTCTGTGTGTGTGAAAATGGCAGTTGAGATTTAAATTTCTGAACATTCCGCAATGTTAAGTCAATGGGAGTTTTTTCCAAGTTTGATCGTCATTTTTAGGAAAACCGTAAGTCCGATCAGTTAGAAAAGATATAGCACACTATTCGGGATTAGTCTGAAGGTCTGTGCCGAGTTTGGTGCCTGTAGCTTAAAAAGCTCTAGGAGGAGATAGTCTTGGTAATTTTAGTCTCAGAAGAATAATAATAATAATAATAATAATAAGTTTAAATAGGATTTCAGTAAGTTGGCTCTCACAAGCCAACTTAATAATAAGTTTAAATAGGATTTCAGTAAGTTGGCTTTCACAAGCCAACTTAATAATAATAACTAAAAAAAAAAGTTCGTCGAGACAAACTTTAAGTTGGCTTGTGAAAGTTTGGACCAGAAAGTTTGAAGAAGTTTAAAGTAGTTTATAGTTTAAAGTAGTTTATAGTTTAAAGTAGTTTATAGTTTAAAGTCGTTTGAAGTTTAAAGTAGTTATAGTTTAAATTAGTTTAAAGTTTAAATTAGTTTAAAGTTTAAATTAGTTTGTAGTTTAAATTTGTTTAAAGTAGTTTGTAGTTTAAAGTAGTTTAAAGTTTAACTTAGTTGCTAGATAGATAGAGAGATAGATAGATAGATATTTACCCTCAGATAGATAGATATAGATACATAGATAGATAGATAGATTGATTGATTGATTGATCCTTGCTACCCTGAGTCCCATGAACAAAGCCAGAAGTCTTTATGTTGTTCTGATGCAGAGATATGTGATTTGTTACTCGGTTGCTAGGGTAACCCCATATGGTTGCTAGGCAGTTACCATAGTGATACTTATTAAGTCTTCTTGCCATCCTGATTGAAATAAATCAACCCAGAAGTCTCTACGATTTTCTGTTGCAGAGATATGTGATTTGTTACTCGGTTGCTAGGGTAACCCCATCTGGATGTTAGGAAGTCACCATAGTAATACTTATCAAGTGTTCTTGACATCCTGATTGAAATAAACCAACCCAGAAGTCTCTACAATTTTCTGGTCCAGAGATATGTGATTTGTTACTCGGTTGCTAGGGTAACCCAATGTGGTTGCTAGACAGTTACCATAGTGATACTTATTAAGTCTCCTTGACATCCTGATTGAAATAAATCAACACAGAAGTCTCTATGATTTCCTGGTGCAGAGATATTTGATTTGTTACTCGGTTGCTAGGGTAACCCCATCTGGTTGCTAGGCAGTTACCATAGTGATACTAATGAAGTGTCCTTGCCATCCTGATTGAAATAAGTCAATCCGGAAGTCTCTACGTTTTCTGATGCAGAGATATGTGATTTGTTACTCAGTTGCTAAGGTAACCCCATGTGGTTGCTAGGCAGTTACCATAGTGATACTTATCAAGTCTCCTTGCCATCCTGATTGAAATAAATCAACCCAGAAATCTCTCTGATTTTCTGGTGAAGAGATATTTGATTTGTTACTCGGTTGCTAGAGTAACCCCATCTGGTTGTTAGGCAGTCACCATAGTGATACTTATCAAGTCTTCTTGACATCCTGATTGAAATAAACCAACCCGGAAGTCTGTACGTTTTTCTGATGCAGAGATATGTGATTTGTTACTCGGTTGCTAGGGTAACCCTATCTGGTTGCTAGGCAGTTACCATAGTGATACTTATCAAGTCTTCTTGCCATCCTGATTGAAATAAATCAACCCAGAAGTCTCTACGATTTTCTGTTGCAGAGATATGTGATTTGTTACTCGGTTGCTAGGGTAACCCCATCTGGATGTTAGGAAGTCACCATAGTAATACTTATCAAGTGTTCTTGACATCCTGATTGAAATAAACCAACCCAGAAGTCTCTACAATTTTCTGGTCCAGAGATATGTGATTTGTTACTCGGTTGCTAGGGTAACCCAATGTGGTTGCTAGACAGTTACCATAGTGATACTTATTAAGTCTCCTTGACATCCTGATTGAAATAAATCAACACAGAAGTCTCTATGATTTCCTGGTGCAGAGATATTTGATTTGTTACTCGGTTGCTAGGGTAACCCCATCTGGTTGCTAGGCAGTTACCATAGTGATACTAATGAAGTGTCCTTGCCATCCTGATTGAAATAAGTCAATCCGGAAGTCTCTACGTTTTTCTGATGCAGAGATATGTGATTTGTTACTCAGTTGCTAAGGTAACCCCATGTGGTTGCTAGGCAGTTACCATAGTGATACTTATCAAGTCTCCTTGCCATCCTGATTGAAATAAATCAACCCAGAAATCTCTCTGATTTTCTGGTGAAGAGATATTTGATTTGTTACTCGGTTGCTAGAGTAACCCCATCTGGTTGTTAGGCAGTCACCATAGTGATACTTATCAAGTCTTCTTGACATCCTGATTGAAATAAACCAACCCGGAAGTCTGTACGTTTTTCTGATGCAGAGATATGTGATTTGTTACTCGGTTGCTAGGGTAACCCTATCTGGTTGCTAGGCAGTTACCATAGTGATACTTATCAAGTCTCCTTGACATCCTGATTGAAATAAATCAACCCAGAAGTCTCTATAATTATCTGGTGCAGAGATATTTGATTTGTTACTCGGTTGCTAGGGTAACCCCATCTGGATGCTAGGCAGTTACCTTAGTGATACTAATGAAGTGTCCTTGCCATCCTGATTGAAATAAGTCAATCCGGAAGTCTCTACGTTTTTCTGATGCAGAGATATGTGATTTGTTACTCGGTTGCTAAGGTAACCCCATGTGGTTGCTAGGCAGTTACCATAGTGATACTTATCAAGTCTCCTTGCCATCCTGATTGAAATAAATCAACCCAGAATCTCTCTGATTTTCTGGTGCAGAGATATGTGATTTGTTACTCGGTTGCTAGGGTAACCCCATCTTGTTGTTAGGCAGTCACCATAGTGATACTTATCAAGTCTTCTTGACATCCTGATTGAAATAAACCAACCCAGAAGTCTCTACGATTTTCTGGTCCAGAGATATGTGATTTGTTACTCGGTTGCTAGGGTAACCCAATGTGGTTGCTAGGCAGTTACCATAGTGATACTTGTCAAGTCTCCTTGCCATCCTGATTGAAATAAATGAACCCAGAAGTCTTTCTGATTTTCTGGTGCAGAGATATAGTTATTGCTAAACGGTTGCTAGGGTACTCTGTTTAGTTGCTAGGGAGTGGCTTGACAGCTGCCAATCATGAAACTCCAAAGGCTGCTTGTCAGTATGAATGATATAAACCAACTCCCATGCCTCTGTGACATTCAGAATGGAAGATATCCCTCTATGGATTTTGGTTGTTAAGGTGCTCGACAATGGTTTCTAGGGAGGGGCTAGGAAGTGTTGAGGTGATTCATGATTGGCTGTTTGCTGCCCCGAGTCAAACGAGACCACCCTTGTGTTTCTATGACACTTCTATCTGGAGATATCCCTTTGATATCTTTCATTAGAAGTCTATGGGAGTTGTTGCTAAGGTGCTTTAAATTGTTGCTAGGGCGTGGCTTGATAGCTTCACAATGATCCCGAGAGACTGATTGGTTGTCTGAGTAAAATGAGCCCGCCCCTTGTCTCTATGACACTGTGATCCAGAGCTATGTTCAATACAAAATCCCTATGCAATGAGGGAGAGAGAGAGGAGAGATGCAGGGCTGACAGGCCCTTTTGTCTGTGTGTGTTCCCAAATTAATGACTCTAATGAGCCGGTTCTTTTGACTCTACAGTGTGAAACATACAGTGTTACCAGTGTAGTCTGATTCCCAAATTAATGACTCTAATGAGCCAGTTCTTTTGAATCTACAATGTGAAACATACAGTGTGACCAGTGTAGTCTGATTCCCAAATTAATGACTCTAATGAGCCAGTTCTTTTGAATCTACAATGTGAAACATACAGTGTGACCAGTGTAGTCTGATTCCCAAATTAATGACTCTAATGAGCCAGTTCTTTTGAATCTACAATGTGAAACATACAGTGTGACCAGTGTAGTCTGATTCCCAAATGAATGACTCTAATGAGCCGGTTCTTTTGAATCTACAATGTGAAACATACAGTGTGACCAGTGTAGTCTGATTCCCAAATGAATGACTCTAATGAGCCAGTTCTTTTGAATCTACAATGTGAAACATACAGTGTGACCAGTGTAGTCTGATTCCCAAATGAATGACTCTAATGAGCCAGTTCTTTTGAATCTACAGTGTGAAACATACAGTGTGACCAGTGTAGTCTGATTCCCAAATGAATGACTCTAGTGAGCAGGTTCTTTTGAATCTACAATGTGAAACATACAGTGTGACCAGTGTAGTCTGATTCCAAAATGAATGACTCTAATGAGCCAGTTCTACAGTGTAGTGTTAAAAAAGTTTAACTTAGTTGCTAGATAGATAGATAGATAGATAGATAGATAGATAGATAGATAGATAGATAGATAGATAGATAGATAGATAGATAGATAGATAGATAGATAGGTCATTTTAGGTCATTACTTTTTGGCTGCTTGATAAATGAAATCCTCTGAGGGAGAGAGAGAGGGAGAGATGCAGGGCTGACAGGCCCTTTTTGTCTGTGTGTGTGAAAATGTCAGTTGGAATTTGAATTTCTGAACATTCCGCAATGTTAAGTCAATGGGAGTTTTTTCCGAGTTTGATCGTCATTTTTAGGAAAACCGTAAGTCAGATCAGTTAGAAAAGATATAGCAACTCGAGTCAGAACAGTTTGAGTGTCTGAGCCGAGTTTGGAGTATGTGGAGTTAAAGCTCTAGGAGGAGTTAGATATAGAAATTTCACCGCTAAGAAGAATAAGCGGAATAATAATAAGTTTAAGTAGGATTTCAGTAAGTTGGCTTTCACAAGCCAACTTAATAATAATAATAATAAGTTTAAATAGGATTTCAGTAAGTTGGCTTTCACAAGCCAACTTAATAATAATAATAACTAGAAAAAGTTTGTCGAGACAAACTTTAAGTTGGCTTGTGAAAGTTTGGACCAGAAAGTTTGAAGAAGTTTAAAGTAGTTTGAAGTTTAAATTAGTTTATATTAGTTTAAAGTCGTTTACAGTTTAAAGTAGTTTGAAGTGTAAAGTAGTTTATAGTTTAAACGAGTTTAAAGTTTAAATTAGTTTGTAGTTTAAATTAGTTTAACTTAGTTGCTAGATAGATAGATAGATAGACACTCAGATAGATAGTTAGATAGAGAGATAGATAGATAGATATTTACCCTCAGATAGATAGATAGATATAGATAGATAGATATTTACCCTCAGATAGATAGATAAATAGATAGAGAGAGAGAGATAGATATTTACCCTCAGATAGATAGATAGATATATATTGACCCTCAGATAGATAGATAGATAGATAGACAGACAGATAGATGCTAGCACGTTTTTAGAATTTTTTAGCACTTCGCTAGGTGATGCTAGCACATTTTTAGCATGTTTTAGCACTTCGCTAGGCGATGCTAACATGTGTTAGCATGATGCTAACACGTTTTTAGCATGCTTTAGTACTTCGCTGGGCGATGCTAGCATGTGTTAGCATGATGCTAGCATGTTTTTAGCATGATTTAGCACTTCGCTAGGCGTTGCTAGCATGTGTTAGCATGATGCTAGCACGTTTTTAGCATGTTTTAGCACTTCGCTAGGCGATGATAGGATGTGTTAGCATGATGCTAACACGTTTTTAGCATGTTTTAACACTTCGGTAGGCGATGTTAGCATGTGTTAGCATGATGCTAGCACGTTTTTAGCATGTTTTAGCACTTCGCTAGGCGATGCTAGCATGTGTTAGCATGATGCTAACACGTTTTTAGCATGTTTTAGCACTTCGCTAGGCAATGCTAACATTTGTTAGCATGATGATAACATGTTTTTAGCATGTTTTAGCACTTCGTTAGGCGATGCTAGCATGTGTTAGCATGATGTTAGCACGTTTTTAGCATTTTCTAGCGCTTTGCTAGGCGATGCTTACATGTGTTAGCATGATGCTAGCACGTTTTTAGCATGTTTTAGTACTTGCTAGGCGATGCTAGCATGTGTTAGCATGATGCTAGACGTTTTAGCATGTTTTAACACTTGCTAGGCGATGCTAGCATGTGTTAGCATGATGCTATGACGCTTTTAGCATGTTTTAGCGACTTCCTAGGGCAATGCTAGCATGTGTTAGCATGATGCTAGCACTTTTTTAGCATGTTTTAGCACTTCGCTAGGCGATGCTAGCATGTGTTACCAGTGTAGACTGATTCCCAAACAAATGACTCTAATGAGCCGGTTCTTTTGAATCTACAGTGTGAAACATACAGTGTGACCAGTGTAATCTGATTACAACATTAATGACTCTAATGAGCCGGTTCTTTTGAATCCACAGTGTGAAACATACAGTGTGACCAGTGTAATCTGATTACAACATTAATGACTCTAATTAGCCGGTTCTTTTGAATCCACAGTGTGAAACATACAGTGTGACCAGTGTAGTCTGATTCCCAAATTAATGACTCTAATGAGCCGGTTCTTTTGAATCTACAGTGTGAAACATACAGTGTGACCAGTGTAGTCTGATTCCCAAATGAATGACTCTAATGAGCCAGTTCTTTTGAATCTAAAATGTGAAACATACAGTGTGACCAGTGTAGTCTGATTCCCAAATTAATGACTAATGAGCTGGTTCTTTTGAATCTACAATGTGAAACTTACAGTGTGACCAGTTTAGTCTGATTTCCAAATGAATGACTCTAATGAGCCGGTTCTTTTGAATCTACAATGTGAAACATACAGTGTGACCAGTGTAGTCTGATTCCCAAATTAATGACTCTAATGAGCCGGTTCTTTTGAATCTACAATGTGAAACATACAGTGTGACCAGTGTAGTCTGATTCCCAAATTAATGACTCTAATGAGCCGGTTCTTTTGAATCTACAATGTGAAACATACAGTGTGACCAGTGCAGTCTGATTCCCAAATTAATGACTCTAATGAGCCGGTTCTTTTGAATCTAAAATGTGAAACATACAGTGTGACCAGTGTAGTCTGATTCCCAAACAAATGACTCTAATGAGCCAGTTCTTTTGAATCTACAGTGTGAAACATACAGTGTGACCAGTGTAGTCTGATTCCCAAATTAATGACTCTAATGAGCCAGTTCTTTTGAATCTACAGTGTGAAACATACAGTGTGACCAGTGTAGTCTGATTCCCAAATGAATGACTCTAATGAGCCGGTTCTTTTGAATCTACAAATCAAGAGATATGTGATTTGTTACTCGGTTGCTAGGGTAACCCCATCTGGTTGCTAGGCAGTTACCATAGTGATACTTATCAAGTCTCCTTTACATCCTGATTGAAATAAATCAACCCAGAAGTCTCTACGATTTTCTGGTGCAGAGATATGTGATTTGTTACTCGGTTGCTAGGGTAACCCCATCTGGTTGCTAGGCAGTTACCATAGTTATACTTATCAACTCTCCTTGCCATCCTGATTGAAATAAGTCAACCCGGAAGTCTCTACGATTTTCTGTTGCAGAGATATGTGATTTGTTACTCGGTTGCTAGGGTAACCCCATCTGGTTGTTAGGCAGATACCATTGTGATACTAATGAAGTCTCCTTGCCATCCTGATTGAAATAAACCAACCCAGAAATCTCTACGATTTTCTGGAGCAGAGATATGTGATTTGTTACTCGGTTGCTAGGGTAACCCCATCTGGTTGTTAGGCAGTTACCATAGTGATACTTATCAAGTCTCCTTGCATCCTGATTGAAATAAATCAACCCAGAAGTCTCTGTGATTTTCTGGTGCAGAGATATGTGATTTGTTACTCGGTTGCTAGGGTAACCCCATCTGGTTGCTAGGCAGTTACCATAGTGATACTTATCAAGTCTCCTTGCCATCCTGATTGAAATAAATCAACCCAGAAGTCTGTACTATTTTCTGGTGCAGAGATATGTGATTTGTTACTCGGTTGCTAGGGTAACCCCATCTGGTTGCTAGGCAGTTACCATAGTGATACTAATCAAGTCTCCTTGCCATCCTGATTGAAATAAATCAACCCAGAAGTCTGTACTATTTTCTGGTGCAGAGATATGTGATGTGTTACTTGGTTGCTAGGGTAACCCCATCTGGTTGCTAGGCTGTTACCATAGTGATAGTAATGAAGTCTCCTTGCCATCCTGATTGAAATAAGTCAACCCGGAAGTCTGTACTATTTTTTGGTGCAGAGATATTTGATTTGTTACTCGGTTGCTAGGGTAACCCCATCTGGTTGCTAGGCAGTTACCATAGTTATACTAATCAAGTCTCCTTGCCATCCTGATTGAAATAAGTCAACCCGGAAGTCTCTACTATTTTCTGGGGCAGAGATATGTGATTTGTTACTCGGTTGCTAGGGTAACCCCATCTGGTTGCTAGGCAGTTACCATAGTGATACTAATCAAGTCTCCTTGCCATCCTGATTGAAATAAGTCAACCCGGAAGTCTCTACGATTTTCTGTTGCAGAGATATGTGATTTGTTACTCGGTTGCTAGGGTAACCCCATCTGGTTGTTAGGCTGATACCATAGTGATAGTAATGAAGTCTTCTTGCCATCCTGATTTAAATAAACCAACCCAGAAGTCTCTACTATTTTCTGGTGCAGAGATATGTGATTTGTTACTCGGTTGCTAGGGTAACTCCATCTGGTTGCTAGGCAGTTACCATAGTGATACTAATCAAGTCTCCTTGCCATCCTGATTGAAATAAGTCAACCCGGAAGTCTCTACTATTTTCTGGGGCAGAGATATTTGATTTGTTACTCGGTTGCTAGGGTAACCCCATCTGGTTGCTAGGCAGTTATCATAGTGATACTAATGAAGTCTCCTTGCCATCCTGATTGAAATAAGTCAATCCGGAAGTCTCTACGTTTTTCTGATGCAGAGATATGTGATTTGTTACTCGGTTGCTAAGGTAACCCCATGTGGTTGCTAGGCAGTTACCATAGTGATACTTATCAAGTCTCCTTGCCATCCTGATTGAAATAAATCAACCCAGAAGTCTCTCTGATTTTCTGGTGCAGAGATATGTGATTTGTTACTCGGTTGCTAGGGTAACCCCATCTGGTTGCTAGGCAGTTACCATAGTGATACTTATCAAGTCTCCTTGCCATCCTGATTGAAATAAATGAACCCGGAAGTCTCTCTGATTTTCTGGTGCAGAGATATAGTTATTGCTAAACGGTTGCTAGGGTACTCTGTTTAGTTGCTAGGGAGTGGCTTGACAGCTGCCAATCATGAAACTTCAAAGGCTGCTTGTCAGTATGAATGATATAAACCAACTCCCATGCCTCTGTGACATTCAGAATGGAAGATATCCCTCTATGGATTTTGGTTGTTAAGGTGCTCGACAATGGTTGCTAGGGAGGGGCTAGGAAGTGTTGAGGTGATTCATGATTGGCTGTTTGCTGCCCTGAGTCAAACGAGACCACCCTTGTGTTTCTATGACACTTCTATCCGGAGATATCCCTTTGATGTCTTTCATTAGAAGTCTATGGGAGTTGTTGCTAGCACGTTTTTAGCATGTTTTAGCACTTAGCTATGCGATTTTAGCATGATGCTAGCACATTTTTAGCCTTTTTTAGCACTTCGCTAGTCAATGCTAACATGTGTTAACATGATGCTAGTACGTTTTTAGCATGTTTTAGCATGTGGCTATGAAGATTTTAGGTCATTACTTTTTGGCTGCTTGATAAAAGAAATCCTCTGAGGGAGAGAGAGACGGAGAGATGCAGGGCTGACAGGCCCTTTTTGTCTGTGTGTGTGAAAATGTCAGTTGGGATTTGAATTTCTGAACATTCCGCAATGTTAAGTCAATGGGAGTTTTTTCCGAGTTTGATCGTCATTTTTAGGATAACCGTAAGTCCGATCAGTTAGAAAAGATATAGCACACTATTCGGGATTAGTCTGAAGGTCTGTGCCGAGTTTGGTGCCTGTAGCTTAAAAGCTCTAGGAGGAGTTAG
Source organism: Xyrauchen texanus (assembly GCF_025860055.1). Taxonomy (NCBI): domain Eukaryota; kingdom Metazoa; phylum Chordata; class Actinopteri; order Cypriniformes; family Catostomidae; genus Xyrauchen; species Xyrauchen texanus. The sequence continues at coordinate 13,720 of NW_026266204.1, forward strand.
ATATAGAAATTTCAGAGTAAGAAGAAGAATAATAACTAGAAAAAAAAGTTCGTCGAGACAAACTTTAAGTTGGCTTGTGAAAGTTTGGACCAGAAAGTTTGAAGAAGTTTAAAGTAGTTTATAGTTTAAAGTAGTTTATAGTTTAAAGTAGTTTGAAGTTTAAAGTAGTTTATAGTTTAAAGTAGTTTATAGTTTAAATTAGTTTAAAGTAGTTTAAAGTTTAACTTAGTTGCTAGATAGATAGATAGATAGATAGATAGATAGATAGATAGATAGACAGACAGACACTCAGATAGATAGATAGATAGATATTTACCCTCAGATAGATAGATAGATAGATAGATAGATAGATAGATAGATAGATAGATAGATAGATAGATAGATAGATAGATATTGACCCTCAGATAGATAGATAGATAGATAGATAGATGGATAGATAGATAGATGGATGGATGGATGGATGGATGGATGGATGGATGGATGATTGATTGATTGATCTTTGCGACCCTGAGTCCCTTGAACAAAGCCAGAAGTCTTTATGTTGTTCTGTTGCAGAGATATGTGATTTGTTACTCGGTTGCTAGGGTAACCCTATATGGTTGCTAGGCAGTTACCATAGTGATACTTATCAAGTCTTCTTGCCATCCTGATTGAAATAAATCAACCCAGACGTCTCTACGATTTTCTGTTGCAGAGATATGTGATTTGTTACTCGGTTGCTAGGGTAACCCCATCTGGTTGTTAGGCAGTCACCATAGTGATACTTATCAAGTGTTCTTGACATCCTGATTGAAATAAACCAACCCAGAAGTCTCTATGATTTTCTGGTCCAGAGATATGTGATTTGATACTCGGTTGCTAGGGTAACCCAATGTGGTTGCTAGGCAGTTACCATAGTGATACTTATCAAGTCTCCTTGACATCCTGATTGAAATAAATCAACCCAGAAGTCTCTATGATTTTCTGGTGCATAGATATGTGATTTGTTACTCGGTTGCTAGGGTAACCCCATCTGGTTGATAGGCAGTTACCATAGTGATACTAATGAAGTGTCCTTGCCACTACGTTTTTCTGATGCAGAGATATGTGATTTGTTACTCGGTTGCTAAGGTAACCCCATGTGGTTGCTAGGTAGTTACCATAGTGATACTTATCAAGTCTCCTTGCCATCCTGATTGAAATAAATCAACCCAAAAGTCTCTCTGATTTTCTGGTGCAGAGATATGTGATTTGTTACTCGGTTGCTAGGGTAACCCCATCTAGTTGTTAGGCAGTAACCATTGTGATACTTATCAAGTGTTCTTGACATCCTGATTGAAATAAACCAACCCAGAAGTCTCTACGATTTTCTGGTCCAGAGATATGTGATTTGTTACTCGGTTGCTAGGGTAACCCAATGTGGTTGCTAGGCAGTTACCATAGTGATATTTATCAAGTCTCCTTGACATCCTGATTGAAATAAATCAACCCAGAAGTCTCTACGATTATCTGGTGCAGAGATATGTGATTTGTTACTTGGTTGCTAGGGTAACCACATCTGGTTGCTAGGCAGTTACCATAGTGATACTAATGAAGTCTCTTTGCCATCCTGATTGAAATAAGTCAATCCGGAAGTCTCTACGTTTTTCTGATGCAGAGATATGTGATTTGTTACTCGGTTGCTAAGGTAACCCCATGTGGTTGCTAGGCAGTTACCATAGTGATACTTATCAAGTCTCCTTGCCATCCTGATTGAAATAAATCAACCCAGAAGTCTCTCTGATTTTCTGGTGCAGAGATATGTGATTTGTTACTCGGTTGCTAGGGTAACCCCATGTGGTTGCTAGGCAGTTACCATAGTGATACTTATCAAGTCTCCTTGCCATCCTGATTGAAATAAATGAACCCAGAAGTCTCTCTGATTTTCTGGTGCAGAGATATAGTTATTGCTAAACGGTTGCTAGGGTACTCTGTTTAGTTGCTAGGGAGTGGCTTGACCATTGCCAATCATGAAACTCCAAAGGCTGCTTGTCAGTATGAATGATATAAACCAACTCCCATGCCTCTGTGACATTCAGAATGGAAGATATCCCTCTATGGATTTTGGTTGTTAAGGTGCTCGACAATGGTTGCTAGGGAGGGGCTAGGAAGTGTTGAGGTGATTCATGATTGGCTGTTTGCTGCCCCGAGTCAAACGAGACCACCCTTGTGTTTCTATGACACTTCTATCCGGAGATATCCCTTTGATATCTTTCATTAGAAGTCTATGGGAGTTGTTGCTAAGGTGCTTTAAATTGTTGCTAGGGCGTGGCTTGATAGCTTCACAATGATTCCGAGAGACTGATTGGTCGTCTGAGTAAAATGAGCCCGCCCCTTGTCTCTATGACACTGTGATCCAGAGCTATGTTCAATACAAAATCCAGGGCTGACAGGCCCTTTTTGTCTGTGTGTGTTCCCAAATTAATGACTCTAATGAGCCGGTTCTTTTGACTCTACAGTGTGAAACATACAGTGTGACCAGTGTAGTCTGATTCCCAAATTAATGACTCTAATGATCCAGTTCTTTTGACTCTACAATGTGAAACATACATTGTGACCAGTGTAGTCTGATTCCCAAATTAATGACTCTAATGATCCAGTTCTTTTGACTCTACAATGTGAAACATACAGTGTGACCAGTGTAGTCTGATTCCCAAATTAATGACTCTAATGATCCAGTTCTTTTGACTCTACAATGTGAAACATACAGTGTGACCAGTGTAGTCTGATTCCCAAATTAATGACTCTAATGAGCCGGTTCTTTTGACTCTACAGTGTGAAACATACAGTGTGACCAGTGTAGTCTGATTCCCAAATTAATGACTCTAATGATCCAGTTCTTTTGACTACAATGTGAAACATACAGTGTGACCAGTGTAGTCTGATTCCCAAATTAATGACTCTAATGATCCAGTTCTTTTGACTCTACAATGTGAAACATACAGTGTGACCAGTGTAGTCTGATTCCCAAATTAATGACTCTAATGAGCCAGTTGTTTTGAATCTACAATGTGAAACATACAGTGTGACCAGTTTAGTCTGATTCCCAAATTAATGACTCTAATGAGCCAGTTCTTTTGAATCTACAATGTGAAACATACAGTGTGACCAGTTTAGTCTGATTCCCAAATGAATGACTCTAATGAGCCAGTTCTTTTGAATCTACAATGTGAAACATACAGTGTGACCAGTTTAGTCTGATTCCCAAATGAATGACTCTAATGAGCCAGTTCTTTTGACTCTACAGTGTGAAACATACAGTGTGACCAGTGTAGTCTGATTCCCAAATTAATGACTCTAATGAGCCAGTTCTTTTGAATCTACAATGTGAAACATACAGTGTGACCAGTTTAGTCTGATTCCCAAATTAATGACTCTAATGAGCCAGTTCTTTTGAATCTACAATGTGAAACATACAGTGTGACCAGTTTAGTCTGATTCCCAAATGAATGACTCTAATGAGCCAGTTCTTTTGAATCTACAATGTGAAACATACAGTGTGACCAGTTTGGTCTGATTCCCAAATGAATGACTCTAATGAGCCAGTTCTTTTGAATCTACAGTGTGAAACATACATTGTGACCAGTGTAGTCTGATTCCCAAATGAATGACTCTAATGAGCCAGTTCTACAGTGTAGTGTTAAAAAAGTTTAACTTAGTTGCTAGATAGATAGATAGATAGATAGATAGATAGATAGATAGATAGATAGATAGATAGATAGATAGATATTTACCCTTAGATATATAGAGAGATAGATATAGATAGATAGAGAGAGAGAGATAGATATTTACCCTCAGATAGATAGATAGATAGATAGATAGATAGATAGATAGATAGATAGATAGATAGATAGATAGATAGATAGATATTGACCCTCAGATAGATGCTAGCACGTTTTTAGCATGTTTTAGCGTGTGGCTAGGAAGATTTTAGGTCATTACTTTTTGGCTGCTTGATAAAAGAAATCCTCTGAGGGAGAGAGAGAGGGAGAGATGCAGGGCTGACAGGCCCTTTTTGTCTGTGTGTGTGAAAATGTCAGTTGGAATTTGAATTTCTAAACATTCCGCAATGTTAAGTCAATGGGAGTTTTTTCCGAGTTTGTTCGTCATTTTTAGGAAAACCGTAAGTCCGATCAGTTAGAAAAGATATAGCAACTCGAGTCAGAACAGTTTGAGTGTCTGTGCCGAGTTTGGAGTATGTGGAGTTAAAGCTCTAGGAGGAGTTAGATATAGAAATTTCACCGCTAAGAAGAATAAGCGGAATAATAATAAGTTTAAGTAGGATTTCAGTAAGTTGGCTTTCACAAGCCAACTTAACTAGAAAAAGTTAGTCGAGACAAACTTTAAGTTGGCTTGTGAAAGTTTGGACCAGAAAGTTTGAATTTTAAAGTAGTTTGAAGATTAAATTAGTTCAAAGTTTAAATTAGTTTATAGTTTAAATTAGTTTGAATTTTAAAGTAGTTTATTGTTTAAAGTAGTTTGAAGTTTAAAGTAGTTTATAGTTTAAATGAGTTTAAAGTTTAAATTAGTTTAAAGTTTAAAGTAGTTTGTAGTTTAAAGTAGTTAAGTTTAACTTAGTTGCTAGATAGATAGATAGATAGATAGATAGACACTCAGATAGATAGATAGAGAGATAGGTAGATAGATATTTACCCTCAGATAGATAGATAGATATAGATAGACAAATATTTACCCTCAGATATATAGATAGATAGACAGACAGATAGATGCTAGCACGTTTTTAGCATTTTTTAGTACTTCGCTAGGTGATGCTAGCATGTGTTAGCATGATGCTAGCATGTTTTAGCATTTTTTAGTACTTCGCTAGGTGATGCTAGCATGTGTTAGCATGATGCTAGCACGTTTTATCATCTTTTAGCACTTCACTTGGCGATGCTAGCATGTGTTAGCATGATGCTAGCACGTTTTTAGCATGTTTATTACTCCGCTAGGCGATGCTAGCATGTGTTAGCATGATGGTAGCACGTTTTTAGCATGTTTTAGCACTTCACTAGGCGATGCTAGCATGTGTTAGCATGATGGTAGCACGTTTTAGCATGTTTTAACACTTCGCTAGGCGATGCTAGCAAGTGTTAAGCATGATGCTAAGACGATTTTAAGCATGTTTTAAGCACTTCGCTAGGCGATGCTAAGCATGTGTTAAGCATGATGGTAAAGACGTTTTTAGCATGTTTTAAGACTTCGCTAGGCGATGCTAAGCATGTGTTAAGCATGATGGTAACACGCTTTAAGATGTTTTAAGCACTTCGCTAGGCGATGCTAGCATGTTTTAGCATGATGCTAGCACATTTTTAGCATTTTTTAGCACTTCGCTAAGCATGCTTTTTAGCACTTCGTTAGCATTTTTTAGCACTTCGCTAGGCGATGTTAGCATGTGTTAGCATGAAGCTAGCACGTTTTTAGCATGTTTTAGCACTTCGCTAGGCGATGCTAAGCATGTGTTAAGCATGACGCTAAGACGCTTTTAGCATTTTTTAGCACTTCGCTAGGCGATGCTAGCATGTGTTAAGCATGATGCTAAGCACGCTTTTAGCATGTTTTAACACTTCGCTAGGCGATGCTAAGCATGTGTTAAGCATGATGCTAAGACGCTTTTAAGCATTTTTTAAGCACTTCGCTAGGCGATGCTAAGCATGTGTTAAGCATGATGCTAAGCATGTTTTTAGTATGTTTTAAGCACTCGCTAGGCGATGCTAGCATGTGTTAACATGATGCTAAGACGTTTTTAGCATGTTTTAAGCACTTCGCTAGGCGATGCTATTATGTGTTAAGCATGATGCTATCACGCTTTTAGCATTTTTTAGCACTTTGCTAGGCGATACTAGCATGTGTTAGCATGATGCTAAGCACATTTTTAGCATGTTTTAGCACTTCGCTAGTCAATGCTAAGCATGTGTTAAGCATGATGCTAAGACGCTTTTAGCATGTTTTAAGCGTGTGGCTAGGAAGATTTTAGGTCATTACTTTTTGGCTGCTTGATAAAAGAAATCCTCTGAGGGAGAGAGAGAGGGAGAGATGCAGGGCTGACAGGCCCTTTTTGTGTGTGTGTGTGAAAATGTCAGTTGGAATTTGAATTTCTGAACATTCCGCAATGTTAAGTCAATGGGAGTTTTTTCTGAGTTTGATCGTCATTTTTAGGAAAACCGTAAGTCCGATCAGTTAGAAAAGATATAGCACACTATTCGGGATTAGTCTGAAGGTCTGTGCCGAGTTTGGTGCCTGTAGCTTAAAAGCTCTAGGAGGAGTTAGATATAGAAATTTCAGAGTAAGAAGAATAATAATAATAACTAGATAGGTACATTTCCTCAAGAAAATGTGAGTGGTGCTTGTCGTGGCAAAACTCGTCAAACAGCATGCTATAACTTGAAAAGAACAAAAATTATGGTCATAAATAAATCAAACCAGAAGTCTGTACGATTTTCTGGTGCAGAAATATGTGTTTTGTTACTCGGTTGCTAGGGTAAGCCCAAGTGGTTGCTATGCAGTTACCAAGGTAATACAACACATGGCTCCTTTCCATCCTGAGTGAAATAAGTCAACCCGGAAGTCTGTAGTGTTTTCTGGTGCAGAGATATGTGATTTCTTACTCGGTTGCTAGGGTAACCCCATCTGGTTGCTAGGCAGTTACCATAGTGATACTAATCAAGTGTCCTTGCCATCCTGATTGAAATAAATCAACCCAGAAGTCTCTCTGATTTTCTGGTGCAGAGATATAGTTACTGCTAAACGGTTGCTAGGGTACTCTGTTTAGTTGCTAGGAGTGGCTTGGCAGCTGCCAATCATGAATCTCCAAAGGCTGCTTGTCAGTATGAATGATATAAACCAACTCCCATGCCTCTGTGACATTCAGAATGGAAGATATCCCTCTATGGATTTTGGTTGTTAAGGTGCTCGACAATGGTTGCTAGGGAGGGGCTAGGAAGTGTTGATTTGATGCATGATTGGCTGTTTGCTGTCCCGAGTGAAACGAGACCACCCTTGTGTTTCTATGACACTTCTATCCGGAGATATCCCTTTGATCTGTTTCAATAGAAGTCTATGGGACTTGTTGCTAAGGTGCTCTTAATGGTTGGTAGGGCGTGGCTTGATAGCTTCACAATGATCCTGAGAGACTGATTGGTCGTCTGAATAAAATGAGCCCACCCCTCGTCTCTATGACACTGTGATCCAGAGCTATGTTCAATACAAATCCCTATGCCTTTTCATTTCATGGGCCGTCCTACACCATTATAAGTCAATTGGGGCATTTTTGGCGGCTCCTGGCCCCCAGGGGTGCAACTTTTACCCCATATTGAGGTATGCTCTTACAGAGGCTGCCAGCCTCTTCAAATGTGGCAAATGACACGTTTCTACGAAATCCTCGCTTGGAGCTGTGACGCGTCAAAGTTTGTCTCAATGTTAAGTCTATGGGTTTTTTCGGCTGCTTTTTTGCCCCTGGGGCAAATACCGGACCCCCGATACGCTTATAAAAGTCATAGCACACGTGTCCTCAATAGGCCGTTCGATTTGACACCTCATTCGTGGGTCTACGCCAAACGGTGCGGGACGAGTTAGGTGCCGAAGTTTTGTTAAGAGATATAAAAAATAAGAAAAATAAAAATAATAAAAATAACTAGATAGGTACATTTCCTGAAGAAAATGTGAGTGGTGCTTGCCGTGGCAAAACTCGTCAAACAGCATGTTGTAACTTGAAAAGAAAAAAAATTACGGTCATAAATAAATCAGCCCAGAAGTCTGTACGATTTTCTGGTGCAGAAATATGTGATTTTTTACTCGGTTGCTAGGGTAAGCCCATGTGGTTGCTATGCAGTTACCAAGGTAATACAATACATGGGTCCTTTCCATCCTGAGTGAAATAAGTCAACCCGGAAGTCTGTAGTGTTTTCTGGTGCAGAGATATGTGATTTGTTACTCGGTTGCTAGGGTAACCCCATCTGGTTGCTAGGCAGTTACCATATTGATACTAATGAAGTGTCCTTGCCATCCTGGTTGAAATAAATCAACCCGGAAGTCTGTACTCTTTTCTGGTGCCGAGATATGTGATTTGTTTCTCGGTTGCTAGGGTAACCCCATCTGGTTGCTAGGCAGTTACCATAGTGATAGTAATCAAGTGTCCTTGCGATCCTGAGTGAAATAAATCAACCCGGAAGTCTGTACTCTTTTCTGGTGCCGAGATATGTGATTTGTTTCTCGGTTGCTAGGGTAACCCCATCTGGTTGCTAGGCAGTTACCATAGTGATAGTAATCAAGTGTCCTTGCGATCCTGAGTGAAATAAATCAACCCGAAGTCAGTACTATTTTGTGGTGCAGAGATATGTGATTTGTTACTCGGTTGCTAGGGTAACCCCATCTGGTTGCTAGGCAGTTACCATAGTGATAGTAATCAAGTGTCCTTGCCATCCTGATTGAAATAAGTCAACCCAGAAGTATCTACGCTTTTCTGATGCAGAGATATGTGATTTGTTACTCGGTTGCTAGGGTAACCCCATGTGGTTGCTAGGCAGTTACCATATTGATACTAATGAAGTGTCCTTGCCATCCTGGTTGAAATAAATCAACCTGGAAGTCTGTACTCTTTTCTGGTGCCGAGATATGTGATTTGTTTCTCGGTTGCTAGGGTAACCCCATCTGGTTGCTAGGCAGTTACCATAGTGATAGTAATGAAGTGTCCTTGCCATCCTGAGTGAAATAAATCAACCCGGAAGTCAGTACTATGTTCTGGTGCAGAGATATGTGATTTGTTACTCGGTTGCTAGGGTAACCCCATCTGGTTGCTAGGCAGTAATCATAGTGATACTAATCAAGTGTCCTTGCCATCCTGATTGAAATAAGTCAACCCGGAAGTCTGTACGTTTTTCTGATGCAGAGATATGTGATTTGTTACTCGGTTGCTAGGGTAAGCTCATGTGGTTGCTAGGCAGTTACCATAGTGATACTAATGAAGTGTCCTTGCCATCCTGATTGAAATAAGTCAACCCGGAAGTCTCTACGTTTTTCTGATGCAGAGATATGTGATTTGTTACTCGGTTGCTAGGGTAACCCCATCTGGTTGCTAGGAAGTTAACATAGTGATACTTACCAAGTGTCCTTGCCATCCTGATTGAAATAAGTCAACCCGGAAGTCTCTATGTTTTTGTGATGCAGAGATATGTGATTTGTTACTCGGTTGCTAGGGTAAGCCCATCTGGTTGCTAGGCAGTTACCATAGTGATACTAATGAAGTGTCCTTGCCATCCTGATTGAAATAAGTGAACCCGGAAGTCTCTACGCTTTTCTGATGCAGAGATATGTGATTTGTTACTCGGTTGCTAGGGTAACCCCATCTGGTTGCTAGGCAGTTAACATAGTGATACTTATCAAGTCTCCTTGCCATCCTGATTGAAATAAATCAACCCAGAAGTCTCTCTGATTTTCTGGTGCAGAGATATAGTTACTGCTAAACGGTTGCTAGGGTACTCTGTGTAGTTGCTAGGGAGTGGCTTGGCAGCTGCCAATCATGAATCTCCAAAGGCTGCTTGTCAGTATGAATGATATAAACCAACTCCCATGCCTCTGTGACATTCAGAATGGAAGATATCCCTCTATGGATTTTGGTTGTTAAGGTGCTCGACAATGGTTGCTAGGGAGGGGCAAGGAAGTGTTGAAGTGATGCATGATTGGCTGTTTGCTGTCCCGAGTCAAACGAGACCACCCTTGTGTTTCTATGACACTTCTATCCGGAGATATCCCTTTGATCTTTTTCAATAGAAGTCTATGGGACTTGTTGCTAAGGTGCTCTTAATGGTTGCTAGGGCGTGGCTTGATAGCTTCACAATGATCCAGAGAGACTGATTGGTTGTCTGAGTAAAATGAGCCCACCCCTCGTCTCTATGACACTGTGATCCAGAGCTATGTTCAATACAAATCCCTATGCCTTTTCATTTCATGGGCCGTCCTACACCATTATAAGTCAATTGGGGCATTTTTGGGCAGCTCCTGCCCCCAGGGGTGCAACTTTTACCCCATATTGAGGTATGCTCTTACAGAGCCTGCCAGCCTCTTCAAATGTGGCAAATCACACGTTTCTACTGAAATCCTCGCTTGGAGCTGTGACGCGTCAAAGTTTGTCTCAATGTTAAGTCTATGGGATTTTTCGGCCGCTTTTTTGCCCCTGGGGCAAATACCGTACCCTGATCGCTTATAAAAGTCATAGCACATGTGTCCTCAATAGGCCGTTCGATTTGACACCTCATTCGGTGGGTCTACGCCAAACGGTGCGGGACGAGTTAGGTGCCGAAGTTTTGTTAAGAGATATAAAAATAAAAATAAAAATAAAAATAAAAAGTATAATAATAAGTATGTGAGATTACAATAGTGATGCTTTGCAAGCACCACTAATAATAATAATAATAATAAGTTTAAATAGGATTTCAGTAAGTTGGCTTTCACAAGCCAACTTAACTAGAAAAAAAAGTTCGTCGAGACAAACTTTAAGTTGGCTTGTGAAAGTTTGGACCAGAAAGTTTGAAGAAGTTTAAAGTAGTTTGAATTTTAAATTTGTTTATAGTTTAAATTAGTTTGAAGTTTAAATTAGTTTGTAGTTTAAATTAGTTTAAAGTTTAAATTAGTTTAAAGTTTAAATTAGTCTAAAGTTTAAATTAGTCTAAAGTTTAAATTAGTTTGAATTTTAAAGTAGTTTGAAGATTAAATTAGTTCAAAGTTTAAAGTAGTCTAAAGTTTAAATTAGTTTGAATTTTAAAGTAGTTTATTGTTTAAAGTAGTTTGAAGTTTAAAGTAGTTTATAGTTTAAATGAGTTTAAAGTTTAAATTAGTTTAAAGTTTAAAGTAGTTTGTAGTTTAAAGTAGTTAAAAGTTTAACTTAGTTGCTAGATAGATAGATAGATAGATAGATAGATAGATAGACACTCAGATAGATAGATAGAGAGATAGGTAGATAGATATTTACCCTCAGATAGATAGATAGATATAGATAGATAAATATTTACCCTCAGATAGATAGATAGATAGATAGATAGATAGAGACCCTCAAATAGATAGATAGATAGATAGATAGATAGATAGATAGATAGATATTGACCCTCAGATAGATAGATAGATAGATAGATAGATAGATAGATAGATAGATAGACAGATAGATGCTAGCACGTTTTTAGCATTTTTTAGTACTTCACTAGGTGATACTAGCATGTGTTAGCATGATGCTAGCATTTTTTTAGCATGTTTTCGCACTCCGCTAGGCGATGCTAGCATGTGTTAGCATGATGCTAGAACGATTTTAGCATGTTTTTGCACTTCGCTAGGCGATGCTAGCATGTGTTAGCATGATGCTAGCATGTTTTTAGCATGTTTTAGCACTCCGCTACGCGATGCTAGCATGTGTTAAGCATGATGCTAAGACGTTTTTAGCATGTTTTAGCGACTTCGCTAGGCGATGCTAAGCATGTGTTAAGCATGATGCTAACGACGTTTTTAGCATGTTTTAAGACTTCAGCTAGGCGATGCTAGCATGTGTTAAGCATGATGCTAAGACGTTTTTAGCATGTTTTAAGACTCCGCTAGGCGATGCTAAGCATGTGTTAGCATGATGCTAGCACATTTTTAGCATTTTTAAGCACTTCGCTAGGCGATGCTAGCATGTGTTAAGCATGATGCTAGCACGTTTTAGCATGTTTTAAGCACTCGCTAGGCGATGCTAGCATGTGTTAGCATGATGCTAGCACATTTTTAGCATGTTTTAGCGACTCGCTAGGCGATGCTAAGCATGTGTTAACATGATGCTAGCATGTTTTTAGCATGTTTTAGCGTGTGGCTAGGAAGATTTTAGGTCATTACTTTTTGGCTGCTTGATAAAAGAAATCCTCTGAGGGAGAGAGAGAGGGAGAGATGCAGGGCTGACAGGCCCTTTTTGTGTGTGTGTGTGAAAATGTCAGTTGGAATTTGAATTTCTGAACATTCCGCAATGTTAAGTCAATGGGAGTTTTTTCTGAGTTTGATCGTCATTTTTAGGAAAACCGTAAGTCCGATCAGTTAGAAAAGATAGAGCACACTATTCGGGATTAGTCTGAAGGTCTGTGCCGAGTTTGGTGCCTGTAGCTTAAAAGCTCTAGGAGGAGTTAGATATAGAAATTTCAGAGTAAGAATAATAATAATAATAATAATAATAATAATAATAATAAGTTTAAATAGGATTTCAGTAAGTTGGCTCTCACAAGCCAACTTAACTAGAAAAAAAAGTTCGTCGAGACAAACTTTATGTTGGCTTGTGAAAGTTTGGACCAGAAAGTTTGAAGAAGTTTAAAGTAGTTTGAATTTTAAATTTGTTTATAGTTTAAATTAGTTTGAAGTTTAAATTAGTTTGAAGTTTAAATTAGTTTGTAGTTTAAATTAGTTTATAGTTTAAATTAGTTTAAAGTTTAAATTAGTCTAAAGTTTAAATTAGTTTGAATTTTAAAGTAGTTTGAAGATTAAATTAGTTCAAAGTTTAAAGTAGTCTAAAGTTTAAATTAGTTTGAATTTTAAAGTAGTTTATTGTTTAAAGTAGTTTGAAGTTTAAAGTAGTTTGAAGTTTAAAGTAGTTTGAAGTTTAAAGTAGTTTATAGTTTAAATGAGTTTAAAGTTTAAATTAGTTTAAAGTTTAAAGTAGTTTGTAGTTTAAAGTAGTTAAAAGTTTAACTTAGTTGCTAGATAGATAGATAGATAGATAGATAGACACTCAGATAGATAGATAGAGAGATAGGTAGATAGATATTTACCCTCAGATAGATAGATAGATATAGATAGATAAATATTTACCCTCAGATAGATAGATAGATAGATAGATAGATAGATATTGACCCTCAAATAGATAGATAGATAGATAGATATTGACCCTCAGATAGATAGATAGATAGATAGATAGATAGATAGATAGATAGACAGACAGATAGATGCTAGCACGTTTTTAGCATTTTTTAGTACTTCGCTAGGTGATACTAGCATGTGTTAGCATGATGCTAGCACGTTTTTAGCATCTTTTAGCACTTCGCTTGGCGATGCTAGCATGTGTTAGCATGATGCTATGACGTTTTTAGCATGTTTTAGCACTTCGCTAGGTGATGCTAACATGTGTTAGCATGATGCTAGCATGTTTTTAGCATGTTTTAAGCACTCCGCTAGGCGATGCTAGCATGTGTTAGCATGATGCTAGCACGATTTTAGCATGTTTTTGCACTCGCTAGGCGATGCTAAGCATGTGTTAGCATGATGCTAAGCACGATTTTAGCATGTTTTAGCACTTCGGCTAGGCGATGCTAGCATGTGTTAGCATGATGGTAGCACGCTTTTAGCATGTTTTAGCACTTCGCTAGGCGATGCTAGCATGTGTTAGCATGATGCTACCACATTTTTAGCATGTTTTAAGCACTTCGCTAGGCGATGCTAAGCATGTGTTAGCATGATGCTAAGACGTTTTTAGCATTTTTTAGCACTTCGCTAGGCGATGCTAGCATGTGTTAGCATGATGCTAGCATGTTTTTAGCATGTTTTAGCACTCCGCTACGCGATGCTAGCATGTGTTAGCATGATGCTAGCACGTTTTTAGCATTTTTAGCACTTTGCTAGGCGATGCTAGCATGTGTTAACATGATGCTAGCACGTTTTTAGCATGTTTTAGCACTTCGCTAGGCGATGCTAGCATGTGTTAGCATGATGCTAGCACGTTTTTAGCATGTTTTAGCACTTCGCTAGGCGATGCTAGCATGTGTTAGCATGATGCTAGCACGTTTTTAGCATTTTTTAGCACTTCGCTAGGCGATGCTAGCATGTGTTAGCATGATGCTAGCATGTTTTTAGCATGTTTTAGCACTTCGCTAGGCGATGCTAGCATGTGTTAGCATGATGCTATCATGTTTTTAGCATTTTTTAGCACTTTGCTAGGCGATGCTAGCATGTGTTAGCATGATGCTAGCATGTTTTTAGCATGTTTTAGCGTGTGGCTAGGAAGATTTTAGGTCATTACTTTTTGGCTGCTTGATAAAAGAAATCCTCTGAGGGAGAGAGAGAGGGAGAGATGCAGGGCTGACAGGCCCTTTTTGTGTGTGTGTGTGAAAATGTCAGTTGGAATTTGAATTTCTGAACATTCCGCAATGTTAAGTCAATGGGAGTTTTTTCTGAGTTTGATCGTCATTTTTAGGAAAACCGTAAGTCCGATCAGTTAGAAAAGATATAGCACACTATTCGGGATTAGTCTGAAGGTCTGTGCCGAGTTTGGTGCCTGTAGCTTAAAAGCTCTAGGAGGAGTTAGATATAGAAATTTCAGAGTAAGAAGAATAATAATAACTAGAAAAAAAGTTCAGTCGAGACAAACTTTAAGTTGGCTTGTGAAAGTTTGGACCAGAAAGTTTGAAGAAGTTTAAAGTAGTTTGAAGTTTAAATTAGTTTAAAGTAGTTTAAAGTAGTTTATAGTTTAAAGTAGTTTGAAGTTTAAAGTAGTTTATAGTTTAAATGAGTTTAAAGTTTAAATTAGTTTAAAGTAGTTTGTAGTTTAAATTAGTTTAAAGTTTAAAGTAATTTGTAGTTTAAAGTCGTTTAAAGTTTAACTTAGTTGCTAGATAGATAGATAGATAGATAGATAGATATATAGATAGATAGATAGATAGATAGATAGATAGACACAGATAGATAGATAGATAGATAGATAGATAGATAGATAGATAGATAGATAGATAGATAGATAGATAGATATTTACCCTCAGATAGATAGATAGATAGAGAGAGAGAGATAGATATTTACCCTCAGATAGATAGATAGATAGATAGATATTGACCCTCAAATAGATAGATAGATAGATATTGACCCTCAGTTAGCATGATGCTAACACGTTTTTAGCATGTTTTAGCACTTCGCTAGGCAATGCTAGCATGTGTTAGCATGATGCTAGCACGTTTTATCATGTTTTAGCAATTCGCTAGATGATGCTAGCATGTGTTAGCATGATGCTAGCACGTTTTTAGCATGTTTTAGCACTTCGCTAGGCGATGCTAGCATGTGTTAGCATGATGCTAGCACGTTTTTAGCATTTTTTAGCACTTCGCTAGGCGATGCTAGCATGTGTTAGCATGATGCTAGCACGTTTTTAGCATGTTTTAGCACTTCGCTAGGCGATGCTAGCATGTGTTAGCATGATGCTAGCACGTTTTAGCACGTTTTAGCATTTTTAGCACTTGCTAGGCGATGCTAGACGTTTTAGCATGTTTTAGCCCTTCGCTAGGCGATGCTAGCTTGTGTTAGCATGATGCTAGCACGTTTTTAGCATGTTTTAGCACTTCGCTAGGCGATTTTAGCATGATGCTAGCACATTTTTAGCTTGTTTTAACACTTCGCTAGTCAATGCTAGCATGTGTTAGCATGATGCTAGCATGTTTTTAGCATGTTTTAGCGTGTGGCTATGAAGATTTTAGGTCATTACTTTTTGGCTGCTTGATAAAATAAATCCTCTGAGGGAGAGAGAGAGGGAGAGATGCAGGGCTGACAGGCCCTTTTTGTCTGTGTGTGTGAAAATGTCAGTTGAGATTTAAATTTCTGAACATTCCGCAATGTTAAGTCAATGGGAGTTTTTTCCGAGTTTGATCGTCATTTTTAGGAAAACCGTAAGTCCGATCAGTTAGAAAAGATAAAGCAACTCGAGTCAGAACAGTTTGAGTGTCTGTGCCGAGTTTGGAGTATGTGGAGTTAAAGCTCTAGGAGGAGATAGATATAGAAATTTCACCACTAAGAAGAATCGGAATAATAATAAGTTTAAGTAGGATTTCAGTAAGTTGGCTCTCACAAGCCAACTTAATAATAATAATAATAATAAGTTTAAATAGGATTTCAGTAAGTTGGCTCTCACAAGCCAACTTAATAATAATAATAATAATAATAAGTTTAAATAGGATTTCAGTAAGTTGGCTTTCACAAGCCAACTTAATAAGTTTAAATAGGATTTCAGTAAGTTGGCTCTCACAAGCCAACTTAACTAGAAAAAAAAGTTTGTCGAGACAAACTTTAAGTTGGCTTGTGAAAGTTTGGACCAGAAAGTTTGAAGAAGTTTAAAGTAGTTTATAGTTTAAAGTAGTTTGAAGTTTAAAGTAGTTTGTAGTTTAAAGTAGTTTAAAGTTTAACTTAGTTGCTAGATAGATAGATAGATAGATAGATACATAGAGAGATAGACACTCAGATAGATAGATAGATAGATATTTACCCTCAGATAGATAGATAGACAGACAGATAGATGCTAGCATGTTTAGCATGATGCTAGCACGTTTTTAGCATGTTTTAACACTTCGCTAGGCAATGCTAGCATGTGTTAGCATGATGCTAGCACGTTTTTAGTATGTTTTAGCACTTCGCTAGGCGATGCTAGCATGTGTTAGCATGATGCTAGCACGTTTTTAGCATGTTTTAGCACTTCGCTAGGCGATGCTTGCATGTGTTAGCATGATGCTAGCACTTTTTTAGCATGTTTTAACACTTCGCTAGGTGATGCTAGCACGTTTTTAGCATTTTTTAGGGCTTCGCTAGTTGATGCTAGCATGTGTTAGCATGATGCTAGCACATTTTTAGCATGTTTTATCACTTCACTAGGCGATGCTAGCATGTGTTAGCATGATGGTAGCACGTTTTTGTCATTTATTAGCACTTCGCTAGGCGATGCTAGCATGTGTTAGCATGATGCTATCACGTTTTTAGCATTTTTTAGCACTTTGCTAGGCGATGCTAGCACGTTTTTAGCATTTTTTAGCACTTCGCTAGGCAATGCTAGCATGTGTTAGCATGATGCTAACACGTTTTTAGCATGTTTTAGCACTTCGCTAGGCGATTCTAGCATGTGTTAGCATGATGCTAGCACATTTTTAGCATTTTTAGCACTTCGCTAGGCGATGCTAGCATGTGTTAGCATGATACTAGCACGTTTTTAGCATGTTTTAACACTTCGCTAGGTGATGCTAGCATGTGTTAGCATGATGCTAGCACGTTTTTAGCATGTTCTAGCACTTCGCTAGGCGATGCTAGCATGTGTTAGCATGATGCTAGCACGTTTTTAGCATGTTTTAGCACTTCGCTAGGCGATTTTAGCATGATGCTAGCACGTTTTTAGCATTTTTTAGCAATTCGCTAGGCGATGCTAGCACGTTTTTAGCATGTTTTATCACTTCACTAGGCGATGCTAGCATGTGTTAGCATGATGCTAGCACATTTTTAGCATGTTTTAGCACTTCGCTAGGCGATTTTAGCATGATGCTAGCACGTTTTTAGCATGTTTTAGCGTGTGGCTATGAAGATTTTAGGTCATTACTTTTTGGCTGCTTGATAAAATAAATCCTCTGAGGGAGAGAGAGAGGGAGAGATGCAGGGCTGACAGGCCCTTTTTGTCTGTGTGTGTGAAAATGGCAGTTTGGATTTGAATTTCTGAACATTCCGCAATGTTAAGTCAATGGGATTTTTCCAGTTTTTGATCATCCGCTGTGGGAAAACCGTAAGTCCGATCAGTTAGAAAAGATATAGCACACTATTCGGGATTAGTCTGAAGGTCTGTGCCGAGTTTGGTGCATGTAGCTTAAAAGCTCTAGGAGGAGTTAGTCTTGGTAATTTTAGTCTCAGAAGAATAATAATAACTAGAAAAAAAAGTTTGTCGAGACATACTTTAAGTTGGCTTGTGAAAGTTTGGACCAGAAAGTTTGAAGAAGTTTAAAGTAGTTTGAAGTTTAAATTAGTTTAAAGTAGTTTATAGTTTAAATTAGTTTGTAGTTTAAATTAGTTTAAATTAGTTTAAAGTAGTTTATAGTTTAAAGTAGTTTATAGTTTAAATTAGTTTAGTTTAAATTAGTTTAAAGTAGTTTAAAGTTTAACTTAGTTGCTAGATAGATAGAGAGATAGATAGATAGATATTTACCCTCAGATACATAGATAGATAGACAGACACTCAGATAGATAGAGAGATAGATAGATAGATATTTACCCTCAGATAGATAGATAGATCGATAGATAGATAGACATTGACCCTCAGATAGATAGATAGACAACAGACAGACAGAGAGACCGATAGATAGATAGATAGATAGATAGATAGATAGATAGATAGATAGATAGATATTGACCCTCAGATAGATAGATAGATAGATGATTGATTGATTGATTGATTGATTGATTGATCCTTGCTACCCTGAGTCCCATGAACAAAGCCAGAAGTCTTTATGTTGTTCTGTTGCAGAGATATGTGATTTGTTACTCGGTTGCTAGGGTAACCCCATATGGTTGCTAGGCAGTTACCATAGTGATACTTATCAAGTCTTCTTGCCATCCTGATTGAAATAAATCAACCCAGAAGTCTCTACGATTTTCTGTTGCAGAGATATGTGATTTGTTACTCGGTTGCTAGGGTAACCCCATCTGGTTGTTAGGCAGTCACCATAGTGATACTTATCAAGTGTTCTTGACATCCTGATTGAAATAAACCAACCCAGAAGTCTCTACGATTTTCTGGTCCAGAGATATGTGATTTGTTACTCGGTTGCTAGGGTAACCCAATGTGGTTGCTAGACAGTTACCATAGTGATACTTATCAAGTCTCATTGACATCCTGATTGAAATAAATCAACCCAGAAGTCTCTATGATTTTCTGGTGCAGAGATATTTGATTTGTTACTCGGTTGCTAGGGTAACCCCATCTGGTTGCTAGGCAGTTACCTTAGTGATACTAATGAAGTGTCCTTGCCATCCTGATTGAAATAAGTCAATCCGGATGTCTCTACGTTTTCTGATGCAGAGATATGTGATTTGTTACTCGGTTGCTAAGGTAACCCCATGTGGTTGCTAGGCAGTTACCATAGTGATACTTATCAAGTCTCCTTGCCATCCTGATTGAAATAAATCAACCCAGAAGTCTCTCTGATTTTCTGGTGCAGAGATATGTGATTTGTTACTCGGTTGCTAGGGTAACCCCATCTGGTTGTTAGGCAGTCACCATAGTGATAATTATCAAGTCTTCTTGACATCCTGATTGAAATAAACCAACCCAGAAGTCTCTACGATTTTCTGGGTCAGAGATATGTGATTTGTTACTCGGTTGCTAGGGTAACCCAATGTGGTTGCTAGGCAGTTACCATAGTGATACTTGTCAAGTCTCCTTGACATCCTGATTGAAATAAATCAACCCAGAAGTCTCTACGATTATCTGGTGCAGAGATATGTGATTTGTTACTCGGTTGCTAGGGTAACCCCATCTGGTTGCTAGGCAGTTACCATAGTGATACTAATGAAGTCTCCTTGCCATCCTGATTGAAATAAGTCAATCCGGAAGTCTCTACGTTTTTCTGATGCAGAGATATGTGATTTGTTACTCGGTTGCTAGGGTAACCCCATGTGGTTGCTAGGCAGTTACCATAGTGATACTTATCAAGTCTCCTTGCCATCCTGATTGAAATAAATGAACCCAGAAGTCTCTCTGATTTTCTGATGCAGAGATATAGTTATTGCTAAACGGTTGCTAGGGAGTGGCTTGACAGCTGCCAATCATGAAACTCCAAACGCTGCTTGTCAGTATGAATGATATAAACCAACTCCCATGCCTCTGTGACATTCAGAATGGAAGATATCCCTCTATGGATTTTGGTTGTTAAGGTGCTCGACAATGGTTGCTAGGGAGGGGCTAGGAAGTGTTGAGGTGATTCATGATTGGCTGTTTGCTGCCCCGAGTCAAACGAGACCACCCTTGTGTTTCTATGACACTTCTATCCGGAGATATCCCTTTGATGTCTTTCATTAGAAGTCTATGGGAGTTGTTGCTAAGGTGCTTTAAATTGTTGCTAGGCCGTGGCTTGATAGCTTCACAATGATCCCGAGAGACTGACTGGTCGTCTGAGTAAAATGAGCCCGCCCCCTTGTCTCTATGACACTGTGATCCAGAGCTATGTTCAATACAAAATATCTATGCAATGAGGGAGAGAGAGAGGGAGAGATGCAGGGCTGACAGGCCCTTTTTGTCTGTGTGTGTGAAAATGTCAGTTGGGATTTAAATTTCTGAACATTCCGCAATGTTAAGTCAATGGGAGTTTTTTCCGAGTTTGATCGTCATTTTTAGGAAAACCGTAAGTCCGATCAGTTAGAAAAGATATAGCAACTCGAGTCAGAACAGTTTGAGTGTCTGAGCTGAGTTTGGAGTATGTGGAGTTAAAGCTCTAGGAGGAGTTAGATATAGAAATTTCACCACTAAGAAGAATAAGCGGAACTAGATTAAAAGTTTGAGAACAAACTTTAAGTTGGCTTGTGAAAGTTTGGACCAGAAAGTCTGAAGAAGTTTAAAGTAGTTTGAAGTTTAAATTAGTTTAAAGTAGTTTATAGTTTAAAGTAGTTTGAAGTTTAAATGAGTTTAAATGAGTTTAAAGTAGTTTATAGTTTAAAGTAGTTTATAGTTTAAATGAGTTTAAAGTTTAAATTAGTTGCTAGATAGATAGATAGATAGATAGACACTCAGATAGATAGATAGAGATAGATAGATATTTACCCTCAGATAGATAGATAGATAGATATTGACCCTCAAATAGATAGATAGATAGATAGATAGATAGATAGATAGATATTGACCCTCAAATAGATAGATAGATAGATATTGACCCTCAGATAGATAGATAGATAGATAGACAGACAGATAGATGCTAGCACGTTTTTAGCATTTTTTAGTACTTCACTAGGTGATGCTATCATGTGTTAGCGTAATGCTAGCACATTTTTAGCATCTTTTAGCACTTTGCTTGGCGATGCTAACATGTGTTAGCATGATGCTAGCACGTTTTTAGCATGTTTTAACACTTAGCTAGGCGATGCTAGCATGTGTTAGCATGATGCTAGCATGTTTTTAGCATTTTTTGCACTTCGCTAGGCGATGTTAACATGTGTTAGCATGATGCTAACACATTTTTAGCATGTTTTAACACTTCGCTAGGCGATGTTAGCATGTGTTAGCATGATGCTATGCACGTTATTAGCATTTTTTAGCACTTTGCTAGGCGATGATAGCATGTGTTAAGCATGACGCCATAGACGTTTTTAGCATGTCTTAGCACTCGCTAGGCGATGCTAACATGTGTTAGCATGATTTTAGCACATTTTTAGCATTTTTTAGCACTTCGCTAGGCGATGTTAGCATGTGTTAGCATGATGCTTAGCATGTTTTTAGCATGTCTTAGCACTTCGCTAGGCGATGCTAGCAAGTGTTAAGCATGATGCTAAGCACGTTTTTAGCATGTCTTAACACTTCGCTAGGCGATGCTAACATGTGTTAACATGATGCTTAGCACATTTTTGCATTTTTTAGCACTTCGGCTAGGCGATGCTAGCATGTGTTAAGCATGATGCTAGCACGTTTTTAGCATGTTTTAGCACTCGCTAGGCGATGCTAAGCATGTGTTAGCATGATGCTAGCATGTTTTTAGCATTTTTTAGCACTTCGCTAGGTGATTTTAGCATGTGTTAACATGATGCTAGCACGTTTTTAGCATGTGTTAACATGATGCTAGCACGTTTTTAGCATGTTTTAACACTTCGCTAGGCAATGCTAGCATTTGTTAGCTTGATGCTATCACGTTTTTAGCATTGTTTAGCACTTCGCTAGGTGATGCTAGCATGTGTTAGCATGATGCTAGCACGTTTTTAGCATGTTTTAGCACTTCGCTAGGCGATTTTAACATGATGCTAGCACATTTTTAGCCTTTTTTAGCACTTCGCGAGTCAATGCTAACATGTGTTAGCATGATGCTAGCATGTTTTTAGCATGTTTTAGCGTGTGGCTATGAAGATTTTAGGTCATTACTTTTTGGCTGCTTGATAAAA
Organism: Xyrauchen texanus; assembly: GCF_025860055.1. Classification (NCBI taxonomy): domain Eukaryota; kingdom Metazoa; phylum Chordata; class Actinopteri; order Cypriniformes; family Catostomidae; genus Xyrauchen; species Xyrauchen texanus. Next base: position 35,606 of record NW_026266204.1, read on the forward strand.
GAAATCCTCTGAGGGAGAGAGAGAGGGAGAGACACAGGGCTGACAGGCCCTTTTTGTCTGTGTGTGTGAAAATGTCAGTTGAGATTTAAATTTCTGAACATTCCGCAATGTTAAGTCAATGGGAGTTTTTCCGAGTTTGATCGTCATTTTTAGGAAAACCGTAAGTCCGATCAGTTAGAAAAGATATAGCAACTTCGAGTCAGACCAGTTTGAGTGTCTGTGCCGAGTTTGGAGTATGTGGAGTTAAAGCTCTAGGAGGAGTAGCGTATAGAAATTTCACCGCTAAGAAGAATAATAATAACTAGAAAAAAAAGTTAGTCGAGACAAACTTTAAGTTGGCTTGTGAAAGTTTGGACCAGAAAGTTTGAAGAAGTTTAAAGTAGTTTGAAGTTTAAATTAGTTTAAAATTTAAAGTAGTTTATAGTTTAAATTAGTTTGTAGTTTAAATTAGTTTGAAGTATAAATTAGTTTGTAGTTTAAATTAGTTTGAAGTTTAAATTAGTTTAAATTAGTTTAAAGTAGTTTATAGTTTAAAGTAGTTTATAGTTTAAATTAGTTTAGTTTAAATTAGTTTAAAGTAGTTTAAAGTTTAACTTAGTTGCTAGATAGATAGATAGATAGATAGACAGACACTCAGATAGATAGAGAGATAGATAGATAGATATTTACCCTCAGATAGATAGATAGATAGACAGACACTCAGATAGATAGATAGATAGATAGATAGATATTTACCCTCAGATAGATAGATAGATCGATAGATAGATAGACATTGACCCTCAGATAGATAGATAGACAACAGACAGACAGAGAGACAGATAGATAGATAGATATTGACCCTCAGATAGATAGATAGATGATTGATTGATTGATTGATTGATCCTTGCTACCCTGAGTCCCATGAACAAAGCCAGAAGTCTTTATGTTGTTCTGTTGCAGAGATATGTGATTTGTTACTCGGTTGCTAGGGTAACCCCATATGGTTGCTAGGCAGTTACCATAGTGATACTAATCAAGTCTTCTTGCCATCCTGATTGAAATAAATCAACCCAGAAGTCTCTACGATTTTCTGTTGCAGAGATATGTGATTTGTTACTCGGTTGCTAGGGTAACCCCATCTGGTTGTTAGGCAGTCACCATAGTGATACTTATCAAGTGTTCTTGACATCCTGATTGAAATAAACCAACCCAGAAGTCTCTACGATTTTCTGGTCCAGAGATATGTGATTTGTTACTCGGTTGCTAGGGTAACCCAATGTGGTTGCTAGACAGTTACCATAGTGATACTTATCAAGTCTCATTGACATCCTGATTGAAATAAATCAACCCAGAAGTCTCTATGATTTTCTGGTGCAGAGATATTTGATTTGTTACTCGGTTGCTAGGGTAACCCCATCTGGTTGCTAGGCAGTTACCTTAGTGATACTAATGAAGTGTCCTTGCCATCCTGATTGAAATAAGTCAATCCGGATGTCTCTATGTTTTTCTGATGCAGAGATATGTGATTTGTTACTCGGTTGCTAAGGTAACCCCATGTGGTTGCTAGGCAGTTACCATAGTGATACTTATCAAGTCTCCTTGCCATCCTGATTGAAATAAATCAACCCAGAAGTCTCTCTGATTTTATGGTGCAGAGATATGTGATTTGTTACTCGGTTGCTAGGGTAACCCCATCTGGTTGTTAGGCAGTCACCATAGTGATACTTGTCAAGTCTCCTTGATATCCTGATTGAAATAAATCAACCCAGAAGTCTCTACGATTATCTGGTGCAGAGATATGTGATTTGTTACTCGGTTGCTAGGGTAACCCCATCTGGTTGCTAGGCAGTTACCATAGTGATACTAATGAAGTCTCCTTGCCATCCTGATTGAAATAAGTCAATCCGGAAGTCTCTACGTTTTTCTGATGCAGAGATATGTGATTTGTTACTCGGTTGCTAAGGTAACCCCATGTGGTTGCTAGGCAGTTACCATAGTGATACTTATCAAGTCTCCTTGCCATCCTGATTGAAATAAATCAACCCAGAAGTCTCTCTGATTTTCTGGTGCAGAGATATGTGATTTGTTACTCGGTTGCTAGGGTAACCCCATGTGGTTGCTAGGCAGTTACCATAGTGATACTTATCAAGTCTCCTTGCCATCCTGATTGAAATAAATGAACCCAGAAGTCTCTCTGATTTTCTGGTGCAGAGATATAGTTATTGCTAAACGGTTGCTAGGGTACTCTGTTTAGTTGCTAGGGAGTGGCTTGACAGCTGCCAATCATGAAACTCCAAACGCTGCTTGTCAGTATGAATGATATAAACCAACTCCCATGCCTCTGTGACATTCAGAATGGAAGATATCCCTCTATGGATTTTGGTTGTTAAGGTGCTCGACAATGGTTGCTAGGGAGGGGCTAGGAAGTGTTGAGGTGATTCATGATTGGCTGTTTGCTGCCCCGAGTCAAACGAGACCACCCTTGTGTTTCTATGACACTTCTATCCGGAGATATCCCTTTGATGTCTTTCATTAGAAGTCTATGGGAGTTGTTGCTAAGGTGCTTTAAATTGTTGCTAGGGCGTGGCTTGATAGCTTCACAATGATCCCGAGAGACTGACTGGTCGTCTGAGTAAAATGAGCCCGCCCCCTTGTCTCTATGACACTGTGATCCAGAGCTATGTTCAATACAAAATATCTATGCAATGAGGGAGAGAGAGAGGGAGAGATGCAGGGCTGACAGGCCCTTTTTGTCTGTGTGTGTGAAAATGTCAGTTGGGATTTAAATTTCTGAACATTCCGCAATGTTAAGTCAATGGGAGTTTTTTCCGAGTTTGATCATTTTAAGGAAAACCGTAAGTCCGATCAGTTAGAAAAGATATAGCACACTATTCGGGATTAGTCTGAAGGTCTGTGCCGAGTTTGGTGCCTGTAGCTTAAAAGCTCTAGGAGGAGTTAGTCTTGGTAATTTTAGTCTCAGAAGAATAATAATAATAATAATAATAATAATAAGTTTAAATAGGATTTCAGTAAGTTGGCTCTCACAAGCCAACTTAATAATAAGTTTAAATAGGATTTCAGTAAGTTGGCTCTCACAAGCCAACTTAATAATAATAAGTTTAAGTAGGATTTCAGTAAATTGGCTTTCACAAGCCAACTTAATAACTAGAATGTACATTTCCTGAAGAAAATGTGAGTGGTGCTTGCCGTGGCAAAACTCGTCAAATAGCATTTTATAACTGCTGAGATATGGTTTTTTTACTCGGTTGCTAGGGTACCCCCATCTGGTTGCTAGGCAGTTACCATAGTGATATTTATCAAGTCTCCTTGCTATCCTGAGTAAAATCAGTCAACCAGGAAGTCTCTACGATGTTCTGATCCAGAGATATGTGATTTGTTATTTGGTTGCTAGGGTAACCCCTGCTTGTTGCTAGGCAGTTACCATAGTGATTCTAATCAAGTGTTTTTGCCATCCTGATTGAAATAAACCAACCCAGAAGTCTGTACGATTTTCTGGTGCAGAAATATGTGATTTGTTACTCGGTTGCTAGGGTAACCCCATGTAGTTGCTAGGCAGTTACCATATTGATAGTAATCAAGTGTCCTTGCCATCCTGATTGAAATAAGTCAACCCGGAGTCTGTACTATTTTCTGGTGCAGAGATATGTGATTTGTTACTCGGTTGCTAGGGTACCCCCATCTGGTTGCTAGGCAGTTACCATAGTGATATTTATCAAGTCGCCTTGCTATCCTGAGTAAAATCAGTCAACCAGGAAGTCTCTACGATGTTCTGATCCAGAGATATATGATTTGTTATTTGGTTGCTAGGGTAACCCCTCCTTGTTGCTAGGCAGTTACCATAGTGATTCTAATCAAGTGTTTTTGCCATCCTGATTGAAATAAACCAACCCAGAAGTCTGTACGATTTTCTGGTGCAGAAATATGTGATTTGTTACTCGGTTGCTAGGGTAACCCCATGTAGTTGCTAGGCAGTTACCATATTGATAGTAATCAAGTGTCCTTGAAATCCTGATTGAAATAAACCAACCCAGAAGTCTGTACGATTTTCTGGTGCAGAAATATGTGATTTGTTACTCGGTTGCTAGGGTAACCCCATCTGGTTGCTAGGCAGTTAACATAGTGATAGTAATCAAGTCTCCTTGCCATCCTGAGTGAAATAAGTCAACCTTGAAGTCTCTACTGTTTTGTGGTGCAAAGATATGTGATTTGTTACTCGGTTGCTAGGGTAACCCCATCTGGTTGCTAGGCAGTTACCATAGTGATACTAATGAAGTCTCCTTGCCATCCTGATTGAAATAAGTCAACCCGGAAGTCTGTACTATTTTCTGGTGCAGAGATATGTGATTTGTTACTAGGTTGCTAGGGTAACCCCATGTAGTTGCTAGGCAGTTACCATAGTGATACTAATTAAGTCTCCTTGCCATCCTGATTGAAATAAGTCAACCCGGAAGTCTCTACGTTTTTCTGATGCAGAGATATGTGATTTGTTACTCGGTTGCTAGGGTAACCCCATCTGGTTGCTAGGCAGTTACCATAGTGATACTAATGAAGTGTCCTTGCCATCCTGATTGAAATAAGTCAACCCGGAAGTCTCTACGTTTTTCTGATGCAGAGATATTTGATTTGTTACTCTGTTGCTAGGGTAACCCCATGTGGTTGCTAGGCAGTTACTATAGTGATACTTATCAAGTGTCCTTGCCATCCTGATTGAAATAAATCAACCCAGAAGTCTCTCTGATTTTCTGGTGCAGAGATATAGTTATTGCTAAACGGTTGCTAGGGTACTTTGTTTAGTTGCTAGGGAGTGGCTTGGCAGCTGCCAATCATGAAACTCCAAAGGCTGCTTGTCAGTATGAATGATATAAACCAACTCCCATGCCTCTGTGACATTCAGAATGGAAGATATCCCTCTATGGATTTTGGTTGCTAAGATGCTCGACAATGGTTGCTAGGGAGGGGCTAGGAAGTGTTGAGGTGATTCATGATTGGCTGTTTGTTGTTCCGAGTAAAACGAGACCACCCTTGTGTTTCTATGACACTACTATCCGGATATATCCCTTTGATGTCTTTCATTAGAAGTCTATAGGACTTGTTGCTAAGGTGCATTAAATTGTTGCTAGGGCGTGGCTTGATAGCTTCACAATGATCGCGAGAGACTGATTGGTCGTCTGAGTGAAATGAGCCTGCCCCCTTGTCTCTATGACACTGTGATCCAGAGCTATGTTCAATACAATATCCCTATGCAATGTCATTTCATGGGCCGTCCTACACCATTGTAAGTCAATGAGGCAAATTTGGGCAGCTCCTGCCCCCCAGGGGTGCAACTTTTACCCCATATTGAGGTATGCTCTTACAGAGCCTGCCAGCCTCTTCAAATGTGGCAAATCACACATTCGCTCGGAGCTGTGATGCGTAAAAGTTTGTCACAATGTTAAGTCTATGGGATTTTTCGGCGGCTTTTTTGCCCCTGGGGCAAATACCGTACCCCCGATCGCTTATAAAAGTCATAGCACACGTGTCCTCAATAGGCCGTTCGATTTGACACCTCATTCGTGGGTCTACGCCAAACGGTGCGGGACGAGTTAGGTGCCAAAGTTTTGTACGGAGATATAATAATAAGAAAAACTAGATGGGTACATTTCCTGAAGAAAATGTGAGTGGTGCTTGCCATGGCGAAACTCGTCAAACAGCATGCTGTAACTCGAAAAGAACAAAAATCACGGTCGTAAATAAATCAACCCGGAATTCTGTACGATTTTCTGGTGCAGAAATATGTGATTTGTTACTCGGTTGCTAGGGTAAGCCCGTGTGGTTGCTATGCAGTTACCAAGGTAATACAATACGCGGCTCCTTTCCATCCCGAGCGAAATAAGTCAACCCGGAAGTCTCTACGTTTTTCTGATGCAGAGATATGTGATTTGTTACTCTGTTGCTAGGGTAACCCCATGTGGTTGATAGGCAGTTACCGTAGTGATACTTATGAAGTGTCCTTGCCATCCTGATTGGAATAAATCAACCCAGAAGTCTCTCTGATTTTCTGGTGCAGAGATATAGTTGTAGCTAAACGGTTGCTAGGGTACTCTGTTTAGTTGCTAGGGAGTGGCTTGGCAGCTGCCAATCGTGAAACTTCAAAGGCTGCTTGTCAGTATGAGTGATATAAACCAACTCCCATGCCTCTGTGACATTCAGAATTGAAGATATGCCTCTATGGATTTTGGTTGCTAAGGTGCTCGACAATGGTTGCTAGGGAGGGGCTAGGAAGTGTTGAGGTGATTCATGATTGGCTGTTTGCTGCCCTGAGTCAAACGAGACCACCCTTGTGTTTCTATGACGCTTCTATCTGGAGATATCCCTTTGATGTCTTTCATTAGAAGTCTATGGGACTTGTTGCTAAGGTGCTTTAAATTGTTGTTAGGGCGTGGCTTGATAGCTTCACAATGATCCCGAGAGACTGATTGGTCATCTGAGTAAAATGAGCCCACCCCCTTGTCTCTACGACACTGTGATCCAGAGCTATGTTCAATACAAAATCCCTATTTCATGGTCCGTCCTACACCATTGTAAGTCAATGGGGTCAACTTTGGGCTGCTCCTGCCCCCCAGGGGTGCAACGTTTACCCCATATTGAGGCATGCTCTTACAGAGCCTGCCAGCCTCTTCAAATGTAGCAAATCACACGTTTCTGCGAAATCCTCGCTCGGAGCTGTGATGCGTCAAAATTTCTCGCAATGTTAAGTCTATGGGATTTTGCGGCCGCTTTTTTGCCCCTGGGGCAAATACCGTACCCCGATCAGCTTACAAAAGTCATAGCACACGTGTCCTCAATAGGCCGTTCGATTTGATACCTCATTCGTGGGTCTACGCCAAACGGTGCGGGACGAGTTAGGTGCCGAAGTTTTGTACGGAGATATAAAATAAAATAAAATAAAATAATAAGTATGTGAGATTACAATAGTGATGCTTTGCAAGCACCACTAACTAGATAGGTACATTTCCTGAAGAAAATGTGAGTGGTGCTTGCCGTGGCAAAACTCGTCAAACAGCATGCTGTAACTCGAAAAGAACAAAAATCACGGTCATAAATAAATCAACCCAGAAGTCTGTATGATTTTCTGGTGCAGAAATATGTGATTTGTTACTCGGTTGCTAGGGTAAGCCCATGTGGTTGCTATGCAGTTACCAAGGTAATACAATACGTGGCTCCTTTCCATCCTGAGTGAAATAAGTCAACCCGGAAGTCTCTACGTTTTTCTGATGCAGAGATATGTGATTTGTTACTCGGTTGCTAGGGTAACCCCATGTGGTTGCTAGGCAGTTACCATAGTGATACTAATGAAGTGTCCTTGCCATCCTGATTGAAATAAATCAACCCAGAAGTCTCTCTGATTTTCTGGTGCAGAGATATAGTTGATTAGCTAAACGGTTGCTAGGGTACTCTGTTTAGTTGCTAGGAGTGGCTTGGCAGCTGCCAATCATGAAACTTCAAAGGCTGCTTGTCAGTATGAGTGATATAAACCAACTCCCATGCCTCTGTGACATTCAGAATGGAAGATATGCCTCTATGGATTTTGGTTGCTAAGGTGCTCGACAATGGTTGCTAGGGAGGGGCTAGGAAGTGTTGAGGTGATTCATGATTGGCTGTTTGCTGCCCCGAGTCAAACGAGACCACCCTTGTGTTTCTATGACGCTTCTATCCGGAGATATCCCTTTGATGTCTTTCATTAGAAGTCTATGGGACTTGTTGCTAAGGTGCTTTAAATTGTTGTTAGGGCGTGGCTTGATAGCTTCACAATGATCCCGAGAGACTGATTGGTCGTCTGAGTAAAATGAGCCCGCCCCCTTGTCTCTACGACACTGTGATCCAGAGCTATGTTCAATACAATATCCCTATTTCATGGTCCGTCCTACACCATTGTAAGTAAATGGGGGCAACTTTGGGCTGCTCCTGCCCCCCAGGGGTGCAACTTTTACCCCATATTGAGGTATGCTCTTACAGAGCCTGCCAGCCTCTTCAAATGTAGCAAATCACACGTTTCTGCGAAATCCTCGCTCGGAGCTGTGATGCGTCAAATTTTGTCGCAATGTTAAGTCTATGGGATTTTTCGGCCGCTTTTTTGCCCCTGGGGCAAATACCGTACCCCCGATCGCTTATAAAAGTCATAGCACACGTGTCCTCAATAGGCCGTTCGATTTGATACCTCATTCGTGGGTCTACGCCAAACGGTGCGGGACGAGTTAGGTGCCGAAGTTTTGATATAAGAGATATAATAGTGAGCTAAGAACATAATAAGTATGTGAGATACAATAGTGATGCTTGCAAGCACTAATAAATAATAAGTATGTGAGATTACAATAGTGATGCTTTGCAAGCACCAATAACTAGATAGGTACATTTCCTGAAGAAAATGTGAGTGGTGCTTGCCGTGGCAAAACTCGTCAAACAGCATGTTGTAACTTGAAAAGAAAAAAAATTATGGTCATAAATAAATCAGCCCAGAAGTCTGTACGATTTTCTGGTGCAGAAATATGTGATTTTTTACTCGGTTGCTAGGGTAAGCCCATGTGGTTGCTATGCAGTTACCAAGGTAATACAATACATGGCTCCTTTCCATCCTGAGTGAAATAAGTCAACCCGGAAGTCTGTAGTGTTTTCTGGTGCAGAGATATGTGATTTGTTACTCGGTTGCTAGGGTAACCCCATCTGGTTGCTAGGCAGTTACCATATTGATACTAATGAAGTGTCCTTGCCATCCTGGTTGAAATAAATCAACCCGGAAGTCTGTACTCTTTTCTGGTGCCGAGATATGTGATTTGTTTCTCGGTTGCTAGGGTAACCCCATCTGGTTGCTAGGCAGTTACCATAGTGATAGTAATCAAGTGTCCTTGCGATCCTGAGTGAAATAAATCAACCCGGAAGTCTGTACTCTTTTCTGGTGCCGAGATATGTGATTTGTTTCTCGGTTGCTAGGGTAACCCCATCTGGTTGCTAGGCAGTTACCATAGTGATAGTAATCAAGTGTCCTTGCGATCCTGAGTGAAATAAATCAACCCGGAAGTCAGTACTATTTTGTGGTGCAGAGATATGTGATTTGTTACTCGGTTGCTAGGGTAACCCCATCTGGTTGCTAGGCAGTTACCATAGTGATAGTAATCAAGTGTCCTTGCCATCCTGATTGAAATAAGTCAACCCAGAAGTATCTACGTTTTTCTGATGCAGAGATATGTGATTTGTTACTCGGTTGCTAGGGTAACCCCATGTGGTTGCTAGGCAGTTACCATATTGATACTAATGAAGTGTCCTTGCCATCCTGGTTGAAATAAATCAACCTGGAAGTCTGTACTCTTTTCTGGTGCCGAGATATGTGATTTGTTTCTCGGTTGCTAGGGTAACCCCATCTGGTTGCTAGGCAGTTACCATAGTGATAGTAATGAAGTGTCCTTGCCATCCTGAGTGAAATAAATCAACCCGGAAGTCAGTACTATTTTCTGGTGCAGAGATATGTGATTTGTTACTCGGTTGCTAGGGTAACCCCATCTGGTTGCTAGGCAGTAATCATAGTGATACTAATCAAGTGTCCTTGCCATCCTGATTGAAATAAGTCAACCCGGAAGTCTGTACGTTTTTCTGATGCAGAGATATGTGATTTGTTACTCGGTTGCTAGGGTAAGCTCATGTGGTTGCTAGGCAGTTACCATAGTGATACTAATGAAGTGTCCTTGCCATCCTGATTGAAATAAGTCAACCCGGAAGTCTCTACGTTTTTCTGATGCAGAGATATGTGATTTGTTACTCGGTTGCTAGGGTAACCCCATCTGGTTGCTAGGCAGTTAACATAGTGATACTTATCAAGTGTCCTTGCCATCCTGATTGAAATAAGTCAACCCGGAAGTCTCTATGTTTTTGTGATGCAGAGATATGTGATTTGTTACTCGGTTGCTAGGGTAAGCCCATCTGGTTGCTAGGCAGTTACCATAGTGATACTAATGAAGTGTCCTTGCCATCCTGATTGAAATAAGTCAACCCGGAAGTCTCTACGTTTTTCTGATGCAGAGATATGTGATTTGTTACTCGGTTGCTAGGGTAACCCCATCTGGTTGCTAGGCAGTTAACATAGTGATACTTATCAAGTCTCCTTGCCATCCTGATTGAAATAAATCAACCCAGAAGTCTCTCTGATTTTCTGGTGCAGAGATATAGTTACTGCTAAACGGTTGCTAGGGTACTCTGTGTAGTTGCTAGGGAGTGGCTTGGCAGCTGCCAATCATGAATCTCCAAAGGCTGCTTGTCAGTATGAATGATATAAACCAACTCCCATGCCTCTGTGACATTCAGAATGGAAGATATCCCTCTATGGATTTTGGTTGTTAAGGTGCTCGACAATGGTTGCTAGGGAGGGGCTAGGAAGTGTTGAAGTGATGCATGATTGGCTGTTTGCTGTCCCGAGTCAAACGAGACCACCCTTGTGTTTCTATGACACTTCTATCCGGAGATATCCCTTTGATCTTTTTCAATAGAAGTCTATGGGACTTGTTGCTAAGGTGCTCTTAATGGTTGCTAGGGCGTGGCTTGATAGCTTCACAATGATCCAGAGAGACTGATTGGTTGTCTGAGTAAAATGAGCCCACCCCCTCGTCTCTATGACACTGTGATCCAGAGCTATGTTCAATACAAATCCCTATGCCTTTTCATTTCATGGGCCGTCCTACACCATTATAAGTCAATTGGGGCATTTTTGGGCAGCTCCTGCCCCCCAGGGGTGCAACTTTTACCCCATATTGAGGTATGCTCTTACAGAGCCTGCCAGCCTCTTCAAATGTGGCAAATCACACGTTTCTACGAAATCCTCGCTTGGAGCTGTGACGCGTCAAAGTTTGTCTCAATGTTAAGTCTATGGGATTTTTCGGCCGCTTTTTTGCCCCTGGGGCAAATACCGTACCCCCGATCGCTTATAAAAGTCATAGCACACGTGTCCTCAATAGGCCGTTCGATTTGACACCTCATTCGTGGGTCTACGCCAAACGGTGCGGGACGAGTTAGGTGCCGAAGTTTTGTTAAGAGATTAAAAATAAAAATAAAAAGTATAACTAGATAGGTACATTTCCTGAAGAAAATGTGAGTGGTGCTTGCCGTGGCAAAACTCGTCAAATAGCATGCTTGAAAAGAACAAAAATTGTGGTCATAAATAAATCAACCCAGAAGTCTCTACGTTTTTCTGATGCAGAGATATGTGATTTGTTACTCGGTTGCTAGGGTAAACCCATCTGGTTGCTAGGCAGTTACCATAGTGATAGTAATGAAGTCTCCTTGCCATCCTTATTGAAATAAGTCAACCCGGAAGTCTGTACTATTTTCTGGTGCAGAGATATGTGATTTGTTACTCGGTTGCTAGGGTAACCCCATCTGGTTGCTAGGCAGTTTCCATAGTGATAGTAATCAAGTTTCCTTGCCATCCTGAGTGAAATAAATCAACCCAGAAGTCTGTACTATTTTCTGGTGTAGAGATATGTGATTTGTTACTCGGTTGCTAGGGTACTATGTGTAGTTGCTAGGGAGTGGTTTGGCAGCTGCCAATCATGAAATTCCAAAGGCTGCTTGTCAGTATGAATGACATAAATCAACTCCCATGCCTCTGTGACATTCAGAATGGAAGATATCCCTCTATGGATTTTGGTTGCTAAGGTGCTCGACAATAGTTGCTAGGGAGGGGCTAGGAAGTGTTGAGGTGATTCATGATTGGCTGTTTGCTGCCCCGAGTCAAACGAGACCACCCTTGTGTTGGTATGACACTTCTAGCCGGAGATATCCCTTTGATCTCTTTCATTAGAAGTCTATGGGAGTTGTTGCTAAGGTCCTCTAAATGGTTGCTAGGGCGTGGCTTGATAGCTTTGCAATGATCCTGAGAGACTGATTGGTCGTCTTAGTAAAATGAGGCAGGCCCCTTGTCTCCATGACACTGTGATCCAGAGCTATGTTTAATTAAAAATCCCTATTTCATGGGCCGTCCTACACCATTGTAAGTCAATGGGGGCAACTTTGGGCAGCTCCTGCCCGCCAGGGGTGCAACTTTTACCCCATATTGAGGTATGCTCTTACAGAGCCTGCCAGCCTCTTCAAATGTGGCAAATCACACGTTTCTGCGAAATCCTCGCTCGGAGCTGTGACGCGTCAAAGTTTGTGTCAATGTTAAGTCAATGGGATTTTTCGGCCGCTTTTTTGCCCCTGGGGCAAATACCGTACCCCCGATCGCTTATAAAAGTCATAGCACACGTGTCCTCAATAGGCCGTTCGATTTGACACCTCATTCGTGGGTCTATGCCAAACGGTGCGGGACGAGTTAGGTGCCGAAGTTTTGTTAAGAGATATAAAAATAAAAATAAAAATAAAAATAATAAGTATGTGAGATTACAATAGTGATGCTTTGCAAGCACCACTAATAAGTATGTGAGATTACAATAGTGATGCTTTGCAAGCACCACTAATAAGTATGGCGAATAACAATAGTGATGCCTTGCCTTTGGCAAGCACCACTAATAATAAGTTTAAATAGGATTTCAGTAAGTTGGCTCTCACAAGCCAACTTAATAAGAAACCCTATGCCTATGGACGTCATACATTACATCGCAGCCAAATAATAATACCAATTGACATTTTTAAAACACGTCCACACACGAAAGCCAAAACCAACAATGTCTAATTCCAAGAAAAAAGTTTTGTTTCATAAGGGTATTTTATCATTTTCAAAACTTGATCTGACACTGAATTCTCCAGCCAGCCTAATTTACACTTAGAAATATCCTGATGTTGCTATAACAAAGCAAAAAGTACTTACCAATTTACTTTAATTGAAAATCAGCCCTACTTTCCTGTATACATCTTAGGTTTTTAAATCCATAAGGATCTCTTTCTCAATGTTGATATCGGCAGTGATGACAGCTGACTCGTCAGCTAGATCTTGTGCTCTTTGCTTTCAAATTA
>NW_026266205.1:0-5000 GCF_025860055.1 Xyrauchen texanus
GGTGACTGCAGCTGCTCCTCTGATTGGTTCATTTTCTCTGGCTCATTTGAATTGACACATTGAGGAATGTCAGAGTCTGGAATAGCCATAGCTGTTAGCTTTTTAGCATTTTTAGCTTTAAAAAAAACCCCAAAATGAACAATGTTATGCCCTTTTTTTTTAAAGAAAAAAATTGCTCAGTGCAGTTTTTGTTTTAGTGCAGTTTTAATTGTACTCACTGCTTCTCCCTCTGTGAATTGTTGGATCTAGTCTTTGTTTTAAATTTCCCTCCAATTTTCCTGCAGGCCTGAGCTGCTGTGTTGCTAGATTCTGATCCTCTGCGCTGAATATGTGGTTTTAAAAACAAAAATACTGATGTTCTTTCCATCAAAGTTCAGTTCTATATGTGGTATTATTATTATTTTTTTTATCTAACTCTCATCTCAAAACAGCAAAAAAAAAAAAAAAAAAAGAAAAAAAAGAATTTAAGAGCTCATGCATATCATGATCACTCTCTTCTCTTCTCTCTCTCTGTCACAAACACATACGTATGTGTGAGTGAGAATGTATTGGTTTTGTGGGTGTTATGTGTCAAAATGAGCAATTATTCAGCAAAGAGATGTAGAGCATCTGATCCAATATCTATAACGATATTTTGTTTGGGTCCAGTTTCACCAGCTCATTTTATCTTATAAAATCTTATTACAGTGGTATTGATGAGGGGGACACAAACTCTAAATTGCTTTAATTAGTTTATGTACAGTGTAATAGAAGATCTGAGTAAATGGTCTTAACGCAGAACATCAAGGTAACGCTGAGGTGTGTAACGTGTCTCCTCCTCGAGCTCGCAGCATCCGCGGGACAAATGGCGGCGGATCCGGTTACCGCTCCGATCAGCTGGATTCCGCTGGAAGATCAATGAGACCAAACACACCAAACAATTGAACCGAGTCCGCAGATACGGGTCTGGATCAGAGATTAAACTCGATATTATCGTCATGGATCTGTTCGGGTTTGTCGATCTAAACGAGCTCGCGCTCGGACTGTCCCATCTGCCGTTGTTTCCGTACTTTGACATGGCGCATTATATCGTGTCAGTGATGAGTCTGAGAGAACAGCCAGGTAAGAGAACCGGATCACTTTTATGCGCCTCAGAGGCAGAATCAAGTAAAAACACCGAATCTGTACCGCCGCATTTCTGCGCGTGCGGCTCGTAAAGTTTGCGTCACTGTCAATCAGGTGCATTTAGTGATTTGTTTCCGATGCATTATTACTTCACCATTTATTAGTCGTGCATGTTTTATATGTGCTTTGAAAAGTTATTGATGACTTTTGACAAACAATTGTGTCTTCTGCATTCACATCTTCTTCATGCACCTTCATCTTCATCTTCTTCATCATCATCATCATCATCATCAGTGCATGTCAAACTCGATCTGTGCTTCTGTTCAATCATCAGTGACGTGAACGTCAAAGCTCAGAGTATTCATTATTATGAGTTTCACTGGAAGCATCAAGCTGCGCATGCGCGGGCTGATCATGTTCTTAATCAGGATAAAAATAGCTTCAATTAAGTTTATTTTTCTGACTTCATTTCTTAATTGAAGATATGTTGAGTCACGTAATGGTAAACGAGTCTTATCTAGTGCAGTTTTGCTTTCCAAGTAAATGTGTCCATGTTTAAGTGTGTTTGGATATTTTTATTACTCGAAAACAAGAGAAATATTCTGATTAAAGGAATATTCCGGATTCGGTACTTACGTTCAGCTCAATCGACAGCTTTTGTGGCATAATGTTGATTATTGTTACCTTTTGGAGGTTTTGAAGGCAGAAATATGAGGCTTAAAATAGAATAAAAGCACTTATTAGTGATATTTGATTTGTAAAGTAGTTTAAATAGTTTTTAGGTTTTATGTTGTCATGGCAACGAAGTTGTATAATTGTCTCTATCTTCACACAGATGTGGTTAGTAAGTGATTTAATGACAGTAAAATCATGTTAACACACATATTGTTTATGTCTTGTGTCTATACTTTTGAAACAGTATTTTAATGTTTACAGATTAAACCCCATTGACTTGCATTGACTTGCATTGACTCCCATTGACTCAGCAATGACTCGCGATTGACTTCGCGATTGACTCAAGCATTGACTCCCATTGACTCGCTAATGACTTGCATTGACTCGCAATGACTCGCATTGACTCGCGATTGACTCGCGATTGACTCTCATTGACTCGCAAGATTGACTCGCATTGACTCACGAATGACTTGCATTGACTCCCATTGACTCGCAATGACTCGCGATTGACTTCGCGATTGACTTCAGATTGACTCGCATTGACTGGCATTGACTTCCATTGACTTGCATTGACTTGCATTGACTCCCATTGACTCGCATTGTCTCGCAATGACTCGCAATGACTCGCATTGACTCGCATTGACTTCCAATGACTTGCATTGACTTCCATTGACTTGCATTGACTTGCAGTGACTTCCATTGACTTGCATTGACTTGCATTGACTTGCAGTGACTTCCATTGACTTGCATTGACTTGCAGTGACTTGCATTGACTTGCATTGACTTGCATTGACTTGCATTGACTTCCATTGACTCGCAATGACTCGCATTGACTCGCATTGACTTCCAATGACTTGCATTGACTTCCATTGACTTGCATTGACTTGCAGTGACTTGCAGTGACTTCCATTGACTTGCATTGACTCGCATTGACTCCCATTGACTCCCATTGACTTGCATTGACTTGCATTGACTCGCATTGACTCGCATTGACTCGCATTGACTCCCATTGACTTCCATTGACTTGCATTGATTTCCATTGACTTGCATTGACTTCCATTGGAAGAAATGGAGGAACGAGTGGAGTCTGTGGTAGTCAACACTATGTCATGAATGCTGTTGATTGAGCTTCACTTGATCGTTTGGACTTGTATGTACACAGAGCAGAACTGTTTGTGCAATGAGTGTAATGCATTTAATGATTAACTCCCCGATGAAACATGCAAATGTGCATCTCCCAGCTGCAAATTAAAGCTATGATCAGACACGCAAACATGTTCACTGCATGCAGAACTGCTGTGGTTAAAGTGTCCTGAGCTCAGCGATCATGACGTGTCTGTTATCAGAAAACAACAGGTGGAACATGTGTTCATGCGTCCCGTTGCATCTGCTCCCTTCTGTTCCTCACTGGAGGGGAGAGACTCGATTGCTCCTGTCACTACAGTATAGGAAGGACCTTTAGGGGTATGAGACTCGACACGTCCTCGTGTTATCTCTAAAATGTTTGTTCAACACAAATAAGGAGGTTTTGCCTGTAACCAATAGACTCCATGTTTACCTGACAGTGTTGGCAATGTGCACTTCTGAGGATGAGCGGGTCACTGGAGGTGCAGATTGTGGCTTTCATCACATTGAATCTTTCTCTGACATTTAAAGGGCCAGCATGTTGCTTCTGAGTTTCAGAAGTGAATGATTGGCCACATTATGCCAACTCGCTGAACACCATCTCCCATCAGACACTTTACCATCGCTTTAATTGTGTTTACCGTTCCTTGTGGCGTGACCGGACGCATGTTGCAACAGCAGCATGGGAGACCCGGGTTCAGATCCCGCGATGAAACAGGAAGTAATGGCTTTTGCACAATCAGCGTTATGTGCAATTTGGAGGTTGTGTTTTCCTCTCTGACATTAGGGGGGTTTTAAAATATGCATTCCTCTTTATTACATTCTGTGCAGCTTTGCCACTTGCTGATGGCGCCCCTCAGTGGCTACAGGGGGAAGTGTTTCCAGAGTTAACAGACGATCTTCAAAGTCAAACTGTTTCCAATGTCACTGACATTAGTCTGATATTTCCTGACATACACCACAATATTCTTAAAACAAGATACATTTACTTGAGTCATAATCACAAATACATTTATTTTTATTTTTAGATCAATCTAATAAAGTTAGTAATGATTTGCTTATAACAAGAAAAACTATTTGTTAGCGGGGTAAGAAGAAAACATTTTCTGTGATCGCACTGGCCAATAGTTTTGTGCAGTTTTTGTCACGTTTGCATAAAACATGATATTAATTAATTCTGCTTCTCAAGTTAATGATCTTGTGTTCGGGATGTTTAAAGTTTAACCAGAAAATAAGACAGAAATATAACACACACTTAAATCAATATTTTAACATATTTTAAGACAATTCCATCAAATAAAACATAATAAAAATGTATTAATTTAATTTGGTGAATAAAATGTAATTGTGAAATTTTTTTACCAAATGAAATTAATTAAACTTAAAAATTAAGGTTTTTATTTTGTAAATTACTGAAAGAAGTTTGTTATGAATATGAAATGCGTAAATTTTAAAGTTATAATTTCTTTAAAATTATTTGTATAATAATTTTTTATACTCGTACACTGAAATGAATATATTTGCTTATTTTAAAGACAAAATTCCATCAAATTGAACAAAATAAAAAAAGTTGTATTCATTTAGTTTGGTTGAAAAATGTAATTGTATAAAACTAAAATATTAAAGTTTTTATTTTTTAGTGTATTTTGTTGTTAAATTCAATTTAAAGGAATTTGTTATGAAAAATACATTGAAAACTAATTTCAAGGTTTGTAAACTACACAATTAAATAACTGTTGATTACATTTCATGAAAGTATTAATTAAACTGCAGCAACTGTTTATCTGTTATTGCATGAATAATGTGTTTGTTCTGCTGAATGTTCTGGAAGACTGCATTCTGGGAGTTTGGTGTTTATGTTTTAGTGCTGCGTGTCACTTCCTGTCTGCAGACTTGTGCATTTCTTTATGGGATCAGTGTTCATGTTGTTGTCTCGTCTTCATGCAGGAGCATTAATGCATGTATGAATATCTATAAACACCACAAATTATATCTATAATTCAATTTTCACTTGGCATGTGAATAAATGTTTCTCTCAAAATATTAATAACGGAAGTCTTGACGGACACAAAACAGGTTTTGTTTGAAAGTTTAGC
>NW_026266205.1:12500-15000 GCF_025860055.1 Xyrauchen texanus
TCTTGTGTTCTTGAATGAACTGAACTGATCTGTCATTGATGATGGAGCAGAAGAGTTTGCCCAGGTTGCTGCTCACTGTGATGCCCCTATAGTTATTTGGGTCGTACTTCTCACCCTGTTTAAAGATTGGTGTAATCAAATTTTCTTTCCATATCTCAGGAAAGTGTCCTGCTTTTAATAAAAGATTGAATAATTTGAGAATTGCATCTTTCAGTTTGGGGCTGCTGTGTTTCAGCATCTCATTTGATATTAAATCCACGCTACAGGATTTTTGAGTTTTTAGGGATTTCATCTTGTCTGTCAGTTCATTTAGTAATATGGGCTGGTCTAGATGGTTTAGCTGGTCTTTTACAGTGCGCTCCAGGGTATATAGTTGGGAGGTCAGATGTTTTTGGGTGAGGGTTAGTTCGTTTTGTGAATAGAGTTTTCCAAAATGTTCGGTCCAGATGTTTGGGTCATAGATGGGAATGTGTTTAGGTTCTTTTGATTGATCTAATTTACTCCATAATTCCCAAAAAGAATTCTGATCTACTGCCTCCTCAATCTTATTAAGCTTTGCTTTCATGTGATCAGCTTTTTTCTGTATTAGAAGTGACTTGTATGTTTTGAGGGTTTGCTGATATTTGTCTCGTGTTTGTTGGTTTGCAGGGTCTCTGTGTTTTAGATTTGATAATGATCTTAATTCTTTTCTTAATTTTTGGCACTCTTTATCAAACCAACCAACTTTAGCAATTTCTTTCTTACATCTATAATTTGTTCTTTTTCTCAGGGCTTTTCTGACCACTGTAGAAAATATTTCGTTTAATTGATGAGTTGCTAAATTGATAGTTTTCTTCTCTTCACTAAATGAAGTAGACAGAAATGAATCTATCATGTTCTGGACCTGAGTGCTGTGGAGCTGGGCTTCATACTGGGCAGGACTGTCTTTACCCCATATAAACGTGGAGGGAGGGGTGCAGTTTAACCTTGGGAACTGAAGGCCGGAGATTCACGGATCTGTTCAGACTGAGGACTGTGTGGCTGTGGTCTGATAATGGCAGCTGTGGCATTACTGTGAAATAGTTGACTTTACTGTGGTCTACATCAGTGATGGCGTAATCTACTGCGCTGCTGCCGAGATGTGAGCAGTAGGTGAACCGACCCAGAGAATCTCCCTTTGTTCTGCCGTTAGCGATATACAGGCCCAGGCTTTTGCAGAGCTGCAGGACTTGTTTTCCGTGCCTGTTTATCGTGTTGTCATAATTCTGACGTGCCTTCGTAAAGTGTTTCCGTTGATATATATGTGAGTTGTTAATATATTTGTCTCCATCTGTGGTAATGTAATCTGCTTCCTTCCCGTTCTAGCGTTCAGATCCCCATTAACAGAACCGATCCTAGAGCTTGAAAGTAAACGATCTCTGACTGTAGGGTTGGGAAGATGTCTTCATTATAATAAGGAGACTCGTATGGGGGATGTATGTGGCACACAGGTACAAGTCCTCATCTAAACACAGAAGCTCTTTTTGAAGTTTTAACCAAATATGTGTTTTCCCTTTTTCACAGGCTGAATATAGTGCCACAAATGATCTTTAAACCAAACTATGATTCCTCCTGAATCTCTTCCGTTTTTAATATTAGGCTGTTTGATTGAAGGGATTCAGTAGCTCTCTGTAGTTTGGAGGAGTGCAGATTTTGGAGTCTAAACGACACCATGTCTCAAGTAATATAATAATGTCTGAACTATATACAATATTTACAAAATCAGGGTTAGTCGTTTTCTCCCCAAAAGCAGAAGAGAACATCCCTGAATGTTATAGCATGTTATTTTAAACGATGACATTGACGAATATTGGATTTACCAGAAAAATGTATGAAATTCATGACCCAATCATGTTTTAAAATATAGATTAATCAATTAGAACGGTAATATAGAGGATATATAGAAGTATGGTGAGTCGGTCAGTTTTACACATTGAATAAAAAATAAATTATAAAATAAAATAAAAATAAAAAAAAAGAAATTAAGAAATAATGATCATTCTTGACAGACACACTATGAGTATTTAAGCTAACATATTGTCACATATAATTTTCAGCATGTGTTTGATCTGGATCAGGTCAGTGGTGTCAGATCTACCTGTTCCTGCCACTACAGCGGCGTAGCTGTCCGTCTGTCTGACAGACTCGCGCTCAGGGTGTGTTTTCTGAGGGCGTTTCAGGGCTGACACCTTGATGGTTTTTGCGAACAGTCTCATGCCCTCTCGATGGATGTGGATACGGTCATATAGATGCTCATGGGTGATGCGCTGATGGTTGGCTATTTGAACGTTCGGCATTGAAGCACAGATGTTAGCTATCTCCGCGTTGATTGTGTTGATGATCCTTTGAGGGACGTCTCTGCGAGGTAGAAGGGTTGAGATGGTGACCTTGGCTCCGGGGTAGATCCTGCTGGCTGTTTTCACCACGTTGGACAGGGCTTTAGTGACGTCCACCCTTGCACTGAGGTCGTTTGTTCGGTGTG
>NW_026266205.1:22500-30000 GCF_025860055.1 Xyrauchen texanus
GAGCAGCGGCCAATCGTGCTTGCCTAGAGCAGCGGCCAATCGGCTTGCCTAGAGCAGCGCCAATCGCTTGCCTAGAGCAGCGCCAATCGTGCTTGCCTAGAGCAGGGCCAATCGCGTGCTTTCCTACAGCAGGGGCCAATCGTGTGCTTTCCTACAGCAGGGGCCAATCGCGTGCTTTCCTACAGCAGGGGCCAATCGTGTGCTTTCCTACAGCAGGGGCCAATCGCGTGCTTTCCTACAGCAGGGGCCAATCGCGTGCTTTCCTACAGCAGGGGCCAATCGCGTGCTTTCCTACAGCAGGGGCCAATCGCGTGCTTTCCTACAGCAGGGGCCAATCGCGTGCTTTCCTACAGCAGGGGCCAATCGCGTGCTTTCCTACAGCAGGGGCCAATCGCGTGCTTTCCTACAGCAGGGGCCAATCGCGTGCTTTCCTACAGCAGGGGCCAATCGTGTGCTTTCCTACAGCAGCGGCCAATCGCGTGCTTTCCTACAGCAGGGGCCAATCGTGTGCTTTCCTACAGCAGCGGCCAATTGCGTGCTTTCCTACAGCAGCGGCCAATCGTGTGCTTGCCAACAGCAGCGGCCAATCGTGTGCTTTCCTACAGCAGCGGCCAATTGCGTGCTTTCCTACAGCAGGGGCCAATCGTGTGCTTTCCTACAGCAGCGGCCAATTGCGTCCTTTCCTACAGCAGGGGCCAATCGTGTGCTTTCCTACAGCAGCGGCCAATCGCGTGCTTTCCTACAGCAGCGGCCAATCGTGTGCTTTCCTACAGCAGGGGCCAATCGTGTGCTTTCCTACAGCAGCGGCCAATTGCGTCCTTTCCTACAGCAGGGGCCAATTGCGTGCTTTCCTACAGCAGGGGCCAATTGCGTGCTTTCCTACAGCAGCGGCCAATCGCGTGCTTTCCTACAGCAGGGGCCAATCGTGTGCTTTCCTACAGCAGCGGCCAATTGCGTGCTTTCCTACAGCAGCGGCCAATTGCGTGCTTTCCTACAGCAGCGGCCAATCGCGTGCTTGCCTACAGCAGCGGCCAATCGCGTGCTTGCCTACAGCAGCGGCCAATCGCGTGCTTGCCTAGAGCAGCGGCCAATGGCGTGCTTGCCTACAGCAGCGGCCAATCGCGTGCTTTCCTACAGCAGCAGCCAATCGCGTGCTTTCCTACAGCAGCAGCCAATCGCGTGCTTTCCTACAGCAGCGGCCAATCGCGCTCTTGTCAACACACAAAACACATTTCATTAGCAATGAGAAAAGAAAACATCTTCTTTAAGTTGAGCATGAAACGAACATTTCTCAAGGAAGATTTGGGATTGTTTGAGCGACATGCTTCCAACTCCACATGGTGTACACGCTTCCTCACCACTGTTATACACGGGTTATGGCACTCTAGCATCTCTAGTGCTGAGGAAGGGAACTGCATGCTAACATACAACAGTCTGGTGATCATTATATTGTTGATGACTGGTGTTTGAATACAGGCGTCTCATTTCACGTCCTGTCGTTTCTTTCTGAATAAAAGCGTTTCGTCTGGAGAACGCCGCAGGTAGAGTAATTACCTCTGTATTGATTTCCTCTCGTCTGCAGCGACGCATGTTGTCATGGTTACTGCGCAGGTGGCATTTGAAAAGGTTTGTGTGGATGATTGAGAGTAACCGTCTGACTCTCATGTGTACATACTAAACATGATTATTAATCATCAGCTGAGACTTGCAGAGTTATTGTTTATGAATAATTATGCCTTCATATTAATATGCAAGTGATAAGCCACACCCCATCTGCCATTGGTTGGGTCGAAAATATAGTCCCGCCCCCAAACTCAAGCCATTGTTTGAGTCAGTGTTGCTACCAATGGATTACTCGTAGAGATATGAGTACTGAACATTTTAACCTTTGACCTCTGTGCATCTGCAGCCCGACTAAGGTGACCCTGCTGGGAGCCGTTGTGTTTTCTCTCCAGCAGTGCCGGTACCTCCCGATCCAAACACATCACCTGATCTTCATCTACACGCTCTTCATCGTCACTAACAAGGTTTGTGCGGTTTTATTTACTCAAAGATGAACATTATATGTGATTTATCATTCGCAGTGTCATGATCAGTCATCTCTCTTCAGACGGTGTGATGAATTACAGGAATGACCCGCCAAAGCTCGTCCTGCACCGCTTCAGTCTTACACCATTCACTCGTCTTCATCATTTCATGTGTTTGCATCATTCAGTTCTTCAGACAGACGTGATCTGATGATGGTGTTGAAACATCTGCTCACATGTTCACCCTTTGACCTTTATTAATGGTCTCCAGTTTTACTCACTGAAAGCCCAAATAAATACATTTTACTTCATTGATTTAGTCAACAATTGTGTAATTAAGTGCACTTAACTTGATCTTATAAAACGAACTTAATTATTTAATCCTCCTATTGCACTCGGGTCATTTGTGACCCACGAGAGGCAGATGATGATCTTTAAATACCAGATCGTTTACGGGAACCAAACGTTAAAATACACATTATACATGTTTTTCACATTATTTGATAAAATTGTTTAAGAGATGTAACACTTTTATACACACACACACACACACACACACACACACACACACACACACACACACACACATACTCACTCACTGACACACACTCACACACACTGACACACACACACTCACACACACTGACACACACTCACTCACTCACACACACACACACACACACTCACTCACTGACACACACTCACACTCACTGACACACACACACTCACTCACTGACACACACTCACACTCACGCACTGACACACACACACACACACACACACACACACACACACTCACTCACTGACACACACTCACACACACTGACACACACACACTCACACACACTGACACACACACACTCATTCACTGACACACACACTCACACACACACTCACTCACTGACACACACTCACACTCACTGACACACACACACTCACTCACTGACACACACTCACACTCACGCACTGACACACACACACACACACACTCTCACTCACACACACACACACTGACACACACTCACACTCACGCACTGACACTCACACACACACTGACACACACTCACTCACTCACACACACACACACACACACACACACACTCACTCACACATACATATACACACTCACACACACACTCACACACGCACTGACACACACACACACACACACACACACTCTCACTCACACACACACAGACAGACACACACACTCACACACTCTCACACACACAGACAGACAGACACACACACTCACACACACATTCTCCTGTACACAACAGACATGACAGATGTAACAAACATTACACACACTGTTTAAAGGGGTGTGGCCACAGCAAATGCATACATTATTCTAATGAGGGCTTGAAAGAGGAAATTGTTCATATTTCACCAGCTTACATCAAACATCAACATTCATCAGTTCATGCTAGTAAACAGATTTAGATCAGATTGTATACTTGAGTTGTTTTGATGAAGTCATGTTGAGTTTTATTGAGCAGTTATGAATTATAGTAAAAGTTATTCTCACATTAGATCAATTGTATATGATGTCACATGTAGATCATGTGTCACACTGGCTTTACTGGAGTTTTCAAAGAATTTCTAAAGTGTATTATTAAAATAAAAAGGCATATTAATTAATATCTTTTATTATTAACGCTTAAAATCCTTAAAGGGACAGTACACCCAAACATGTCAGTTCAGTCATTGTGTACTCACTGTCCCTTTAAGTCTGTGGATGTTTAATAAAATCAGTTCAAGGAACATAAATATTGAATCGATGAGCCCAAACGTGACATTAAGACAACAGAAGTGTCCTAACATGTGTTCTCTCTGTCAGACGCGGATGATGCTGTTAGGTTCCTCCTCGAATCCCTTTTCAGTGCTGGAGTCCGTCCTTTACAAAACTCTGTTTGTACGACCTCTGACCTTTGCTCCCCTGAGTGACCCGACCCCAAGCTCAGGTCAGAGCGGCTCCGTTTCTCAGAAGCACAACAAACCAAACGGCTCGAGGTCCAGCCGCACACGGGACAGAACACCCCACGCCCAAAAGACCAAATGAGTCCTGGCCAATCAGAGACCGGATCATCGAACCGGACCAAACGCTTCCTGCTGAGAATGTTTTAAAATGCACAAATCCTGTTTTTAATCCGTGTTGCTCTCATGTGTGTATATTTGCAGTTCTGAAATCATTATTTTCTATTCTGTACTTGTGAGTGTATTAAACACGATCATAAAGTGCATTTATGAGACATG
Source organism: Xyrauchen texanus (assembly GCF_025860055.1). NCBI lineage: Eukaryota > Metazoa > Chordata > Actinopteri > Cypriniformes > Catostomidae > Xyrauchen > Xyrauchen texanus. The sequence continues at coordinate 26,784 of NW_026266205.1, forward strand.
TTTCATGTGAGATATATTGAATCATGTCATATAATCCACACGTGTGTCTTTAGTTGGTGGTGTGAGTAAATATTGTTCATAAAGGGCAATAATGGATTTCTAAACATAAACAGTAAAATACTTTTACTCAATGGAAACAGTTTGCTAACATCAAATCTTAATCTGAATAATTGGATTGAGAATAAATGACCTTATCAAGTGAAATCATCTTTGATGTGATGGTGTAACTGGCTTAGAAGGGTTCGGTTCCTCTTCAAGAACATGTGCATGTCTTCTGTCAGTAGCGTGTTCACTTGTCATGTTTACGTCACATGTGCTGTGTGAGGTCACAGGTGAGGCAATCACTGGTCCACGATCAGTTTTTCTGGGGATTTCATACACATCAGTGACGTCAGAGCTGTATGTAAGGTGCTAGTCTGCCATTGGGAGCAACTTGTGGTTCAGTCTCTTACCCAAGGACACTTCAGCATGTGAGTGTATGTGTGTGTGTGTGTGTGTGTGTGTATCTGTTGTGAGTGTGTGTGTGTCAGATTGCTGTCATCCGCTGAATAACAACAGATGACTTGTAATACCAACACTGACCAAAAGATGGGGTTAGAGCTCCACTTAATGATGCCCTAGTTCTGTGTGGGTGTGTGTGTGCGCGCGCGCGTGTGTGTGCGTGAGTGTGTGTGCGTGAGTGTGTGTGCGTGCGTGCGTGCGTGCGTGTGTGTGTATGTGGGTGTGTGTGTGTGCGCGCGTGTGTGTGTGTGCGAGTGAGTGTATGTGCGTGCGTGTGTGTGTGTGTGTGTGTGTGTGTTTTGCACTGAGGATGTTTTAGTGTCTCACCTGTGGCTGATTTATTGATGGTGTTTGACAGATTGATCTGTTTTTTTTTGGTCTTTCTGATTCATTTTCAACACTCGGTCAACTTTGACCACGAATACTAAAGGTGTTGCATTTGTTTACGACACTTCCACTTGTCAAATCAAGCTCAATTTTCATTTTCTTTTTCTTTGTATGTTCAAATGGAGGCTCAGATAATAAATAACAGAATAATATAGCAGAAATGCAAAGCAAATGCACTATTGATAAATGCACTATTGATAAATGCACTATTGATAAAGTTGTAATATCTGAACTTTACACAGTCAGGGTAATTCAGGTTAATATTATCTCACTCTCGTGTGGTGATGATTATGTAAACGTGTGCTGATTGTCAACATGACAGATGTTACGTGACACATCAAACACAAACTGCAGTTTTATGAGCATCATGACATCAGCAGCAGAAATTGGATTAGTGTTTTATTGTTTGATTTGTGTAATGATTCTATGAAATACTGTTTTTCATAATTCTGCTTTATGTTTGTAATGAGATCATCAGAACATAATCTCATGGTGCAAAAGAGCGTTCAGCGTGTCAGTGATTACACGGCAATATCATCAATGACTTCCAAATGCCACACTGTGAGAATTAACATACCATGAATGTCTTTCTGTTGCCGTGCCAACAACATTCTGATAGAGAGCAGAACATTTCCTTCTGTTCCATTGTGATGTCACCATGTGCCACACACACAGTTAAGACATTTGAACATTAATAACATTACTTCTGAGATGATAACTGGATGCTGCTCGTTTAATTAAACAATAATAAACGAACATATTACATAAATGGAAATTAATTTATAAAAACCTCAAAACATGGATTAGATTTTCCAGCTTTGCAATGAATATGGAATTTACATACAGTTTAAAATCAAATGTACAAACGTTGTGTCGAGTGAAACGTTGTGTCGAGTGAAACGTTGTGTCGAGTGAAACGTTGTGTCGAGTGAAACATTGTGTGGTGTGAAACGTTGTGTCATGTGAAACGTTGTGTCGAGTGAAACGTTGTGTCGTGTGAAACGTTGTGTGGTGTGAAACGTTGTGTCATGTGAAACGTTGTGTCGAGTGAAACATTGTGTGGTGTGAAACGTTGTGTCAAGTGAAACGTTGTGTCGAGTGAAACGTTGTGTCGAGTGAAACATTGTGTGGTGTGAAACGTTGTGTCATGTGAAACGTTGTGTCGAGTGAAACGTTGTGTCGTGTGAAACGTTGTGTCGTGTGAAACGTCGTGTCGTGTGAAACGTTGTGTCGTGAGAAACGTTGTGTCGAGTGAAACGTTGTGTCGTGTGAAACGTTGTGTCGTGTGAAACGTCGTGTCGTGAGAAACGTTGTGTCGAGTGAAACGTTGTGTCGTGTGAAACGTTGTGTCGAGTGAAACGTTGTGTCGTGAGAAACGTTGTGTCGAGTGAAACGTTGTGTCGTGTGAAACATTGTGTCGAGTGAAACGTTATGTCGTGTGAAACGTTGTGTCGAGTGAAACGTGTCGTGAGAAACGTTGTGTCGTGTGAAACGTGTCGTGAGAAACGTTGTGTCGAGTGAAACGTTGTGTCGTGAGAAACGTTGTGTCGTGTGAAACGTTGTGTTGAGTGAAATGTTGTGTCGAGTGAAACGTTGTGTCGTGAGAAACGTTGTGTCGAGTGAAACGTTGTGTTGAGTGAAATGTTGTGTCGAGTGAAACGTTGTGTCGTGAGAAACGTTGTGTCGAGTGAAACGTTGTGTCGAGTGAAACGTTGTGTCGTGAGAAACGTTGTGTCGAGTGAAACGTTGTGTCGTGAGAAACATTGTGTCGAGTGAAACGTTGTGTCGTGAGAAATGTTGTGTCGAGTGAAACGTTGTGTCGAGTGAAACGTTGTGTCGTGAGAAACGTTGTGTCGAGTGAAACGTTGTGTCGTGAGAAACGTTGTGTCGAGTGAAACGTTGTGTCGAGTGAAACGTTGTGTCGTGAGAAACGTTGTGTCGAGTGAAACGTTATGTCGTGTGAAACGTTGTGTCGTGTGAAACGTTGTGTCGTGAGAAACGTTGTGTCGAGTGAAACGTTGTGTCGTGTGAAACGTGTCGTGAGAAACGTTGTGTGGAGTGAAATGTTGTGTCGAGTGAAACATTGTGTGGTGTGAAACGTGTCGTGTGAAACGTTGTGTCGAGTGAAACGTGTCGAGTGAAACGTTTTGTCGTGTGAAACGTTGTGTTGAGTGAAATGTTGTGTCGAGTGAAACATTGTGTGGTGTGAAACGTTGTGTCGTGTGAAACGTTGTGTCGAGTGAAATGTTGTGTCGAGTGAAACATTGTGTGGTGTGAAACGTTGTGTCGTGTGAAACGTTGTGTCGAGTGAAACGTTGTGTCAAGTGAA
>NW_026266205.1:32500-37500 GCF_025860055.1 Xyrauchen texanus
GTGTGTGTATGTGTGTGTGTGTGTGTTCTGAAGGCAGAACTGCTGTAGCATCATATGGTATCAACTAAGGGTCCGTGCTGTGTGGGAGGGACATCACTCTGTCTCTCTCTCTCAGTGGATTGGTGACACTGTGTGGTACGTCCCAAACAAAGGCAGTTGCACACAAAGGGAGCTCACACACACACACACACACACACACACACACACACACTCATCAGCTGTTCCAAACGGCCACACAGTCCCTCCTCCTTTGTGTTCTTCTACGCTGGAGACAAAGACGACACAGAAGCTTTAGAACACCACGACAAATCAGACGGTGGCTCATCCACACAGACCACACCAGTTCAACTCTAAAACAATTCAATTTACAACTCATTTCTGTCTGTACAAAAGGGTGTCATAATTTACTCTCCCGCTTAATTTAAATGAAAGTGGATGGGGACTGCGATGTCAAGCTCCAAAAGTGACAAAAAGCACCATAAAATGAGTTCAGGTCTTGTGGATTCATTCAAATTAAGAATAAAATTTAAGACATTATTCACCTATAATCTTCCTGTCCGCTGTAGCTCTCAAGTCTCATTTGTCTTCACAAATTTTTGAATATGTTGTGTGAAGACATGCTGCACCAGGTTTGATGTTCATTATGCTATTATGTTGGTTTATAGACATTTATTGAGTTAAACATTGGTGCATTTTTAGGCTGCCGCTTGCAATTTTTTTACTCATTGCGAGAGAATGCTAAACTATTGCGAGGGCACGCAAAACTACTGCGACAGAACGCAACACTATTGCAACAGAACGCAAAACTATTGCGACAGAACGCAAAACTATTGCGACAGAATGCAACACTATTGCAACAGAACGCAAAACTATTGCGACAGAACGCAAAACTATTGCGACAGAACGCAACACTATTGCAACAGAACGCAAAACTATTGCAACAGAACGCAAAACTATTGCGACAGAACGCAAAACTACTGCGACAGTAAGCAAACACTATTGCAACAGAACGCAAAACTATTGCAACAGAACGCAAAACTATTGCGACAGAATGCAACACTATTGCAACAGAACGCAAAACTATTGCGACAGAACGCAAAACTATTGCGACAGAAGGCAAAACTACTGCGACAGAACGCAACACTATTGCAACAGAACGCAAAACTATTGCGACAGAACGCAAAACTATTGCGACAGAATGCAACACTATTGCAACAGAACGCAAAACTATTGCGACAGAACGCAAAACTATTGCGACAGAAGGCAACACTATTGCAACAGAACACAAAACTATTGCGACAGAACGCAACACTATTGCGACAGAACGCAAAACTGTTGCGACAGAATGCAACACTATTGCTACAGAAAGCAACACTATTGCGACAGAACGCAAAACTTGCGACAGAACGCAACACTATTGCGACAGAAAGCAACACTATTGCAACAGAACGCAAAACTATTGCGACAGAACGCAAAACTATTGCGACAGAAGGCAACACTATTGCAACAGAACACAAAACTATTGCGACAGAAAGCAACACTATTGCGACAGAACGCAAAACTATTGCGACAGAAAGCAACACTATTGCGACAGAAAGCAACACTATTGCGACCGAACGCAAAACTATTGCGACAGAAAGCAACACTATTGCGACAGAAAGCAACACTATTGCGACCGAACGCAAAACTATTGCGACAGAACGCAAAACTATTGCAACAGAAAGCAACACTATTGCGACAGAAAGCAACACTATTGCGACAGAAAGCAACACTATTGCGACCGAACGCAAAACTATTGCGACAGAATGCAAAACTATTGCGACAGAAAGCAACACTATTGCGACAGAAAGCAACACTATTGCGACAGAAAGCAACACTATTGCGACCGAACGCAAAACTATTGCGAGGGCACGCAGAACTATTGCGACAGAACGCAAAACTATTGCGAGGGTACACAAAACTCATTTCCGAACCCTGTAAGAGGCTCCGTAGAAAAACAAAAGCTCTCTGTGAAATGTGTTTTAGAAGTTAACTTAAAAGTAATTAGTATGCGATTACTTTTCTGATTAAGTAATCTGTAAATTTAGTAATGTGATTACTACATTACAGGTTTAGAATAGTAATTAGTCATTTGCAGTGAATTACTTTTTTTCGAGTGACTTACCCAACAACAACAACAACAAAAAATTTTGTTTGAGTTTGTGACACGTAAAAACAAACTTTTAAGTATTTTCAAGGCATGAAATGTGTGAACATCCAATATACAAGAACAGAAGTATTTTGTATTCACGACTTGAATGTTTTTGCCGTAGTGTCATCTCGTGATATGTACACGTGACCTTGATGTGTGATTGAATGCTTTGAGGTTGAAAGTGGTCAATTTAAACTTTTAAATCATAACATTGTTTGATGTTGAAGCGGAGGACCAATCAGAGAGCTACGCATCATTTGAATCTGTAGCGGCCATTATTTGTATTTATTTGTTTTACATAGTGAGTTGAGTTGTTCAGTGTTTTAAAGCTTTCCCACTTCGTAATTTTCTAATTAAATGCCCTGTTTGCTAACTAGCCTTCATGTTTGTGGCATTTAGCATCTACCCTTTGCAGTGCACTATAAAGTGTACTCTCACACTGGTAGTCGCAGACAGATCTCAGTGTTTGTCTGGCTTTGAGGCTGATCTCAGATCTGTTCTGAAGGGTATTCTCTGTGGACAGTGTCCTCCCTTCTGTCATTAATATTCTGTCATGCGTGTGCCGCCCCGGCGAGACATCAGAGCGCTGCAGTCGCTCACAGATAAAGAGGAAGCTATTAATCCCTGCAAGATTACAGCCAGTGATCCTTTATCCCACACTAACACTCCAGTACCAGCGGCTCGTTCCCTTTTCAACAGCGTGTGCAGACGGTGAAATGCTTCAGCAAAGGTCACAGACAGACTCAACCTGACAAAGATTTCATTTATATTACTGCAGTGCTATAATATTTGTGACAATTTACAATATATGTAGATATATATATGGTAGTTGCCTTTCACCTTATCTTTACACTAGTAGTTTTGGAATAATTTATTCATTACAAGACAAACTGTATATAGGATTGCACAGCATTGTGCTGAATACTTTTGTGGACACCCCACACTACACAACAAATACTTTAATTCCAGTCAAAATAGCTGAAATTCCTTAAAACAAGATTTGAGAAGCAAAATTGTCTTGACAGCAGAATGAAGCACAATGTTGATCATCACACAACATTGTGTTACAGTGAGTATTTTAAAGGATTAGTTTACTTCAGTCATTGTTTACTCACCACGTGTTGTCATAACCCTTAATTAATTTCTTTATTTTTCTGAACACAAAGGAAGAAATTGTGAAATGTTACGCTCAGTGATGTCATACAATGGCAGTTTATAAAGTGTCTCGTAATTTTCCTCACGTGCAACTTCAATCCTTCTCTGTCATAGATCATGAAGAACAAAACTTATCCAAACATCAAAAGCAACAACATGTTAGTTAGATCCAATACCAACTAAGCTCTTAAAAGAGGTATCTCCTGTAATCTCAGAACCTCTTCTTAATATCATTAACTCCTCGCTATGCTTAGGACATGTCCCAAGAAACTTTAAAATGGCAATTATCAAACCGCTAATTAAGAAGCCACAACTTGATCCTGGAGAACTTGCTAATTATAGACCGATTTCAAATCTCCCGTTTATGTCAAAAATACTAGAAAAGATAGAATCCTCCCACATATGTTCATTTCTACAGAGAAATAGTATATATGAAGAATTTCAATCAGGATTGAGGCCTCATCACAGCACAGAGACTGCACTTATCAGAGTTACACATGACTCTTATCATCTGATCGCGGCTGCATTTCTCTTCTAGTGCTTTTAGATCTTAGTGCTGCATTCGACACGATAGATCACGACATTCTCTTGAATAGGCTGGAGAATTATGTTGCATCTGTGGAGTTGCATTAGCATGGTTTAGGTCATATTTAGCAGATCACTATCATTTTGTCTATGTAAATGTAGAATGGTCAAATCAAACAAAAGTAAAGTATGGAGTGCCACAGGGATCAGTTTTAGGGCTTCTGCTTTTCTCCATGTATATGCTTCCCCTGGGAGATATTATCAGGAATCGTGGAATATGTTTCCACTGCTATGCTGACGATACACAACTTTATATTTCTTCAAAACCTGATGAGATTTCACATTTCTCAAAATTAGCAGAGTGTATCAATTAAATAAAAGATTGGATGGCCAGAAATTTCCTTCTACTCAATTCTGACAAAACAGAGGTTCTAATTATTGGACCAAAAACCTCTAAAAATAAGCTGCTAAAATATAATTTGACTCTAGATGGATGTTCTGTTGCATCATCTTCAACAGCAAAGAACTTAGGTGTTATATTTGATACCAATCTGTCCTTTGAAAATCACATTACAAATGTTTGTAGAACAGCATTCTTCCGCCTCAGAAATATTGCTAAATTACGGCACATGCTCTCGGTTGCTGATGCCAAAAAACTAATTCATGCGTTCATGACCTCAAGACTAGATTATTGTAATGCATTACTGGGAGGATGTCCAGCAAGATCAATAAATAAACTTCAATTGGTTCAAAATGCAGCAGCCAGAATGTTGACGAGAACCATCAAATATGATCATATTAGCCCCATTTTATTATCATTACATTGTTACCTGTTAAATTCCGTATTAATTTTAATATTCTATAACTACACACAAAGCTTTGAATGGTCGAGCTAAAGATATAGACAAATGTACAACTCCGTTGCCATGACGACATAATGCTGTAAATCTTTAAGCCCTGTAATGACTGTAAAAACAACGCTTTAAACACATTTACAGTGCAAATAAGAATTCATGTAAGTGCTTTTATAAAATGAGTAGCTTCACGTGTCTGCGTTTAATCCCTCTAAAAATGGGCCCCATTGACTTCCATTGTAAGTGGAACTTCCAATTGTACTTTATTTAAGAAG
>NW_026266205.1:42500-48517 GCF_025860055.1 Xyrauchen texanus
TGTCCTTTAAATACACTTAAACGCTTTTTTGTCTGTTTGGAAACAGCAATCAAGCAAACACACGAGTGATGTCCCGCACCTGCACATTATAGAAGTAACTGCATTACTAATTACTAATTACTAATTACTTTCTAAAACCCTCGTCAACCTCGACCAGATGAACAAAGATACACACAAAACTGTACATTTAATTATTTTAAATAAATCATATAAAATCAAATGAATTATTGATGAACTGGTCAAATAATTGAAGGCGGCTGTATGAAATTAGAAAACACATTTTAACATTAGACATTACATTTCTATTTAAACTTCACTATTATTTTATATAGAATTGTTCGATAGTCTATACACCAGAGGTATCTGTAATTAGATTACTGAAATATTAAGAGTAATCCCTTACTTTACTGTTTTCAATGAAAAAGTATTTAAGTACAGTAATTAAGTACTTATTAATGCATTACACCTGACACTGCTGGTGAAGCAGCTTTAAGTCTTTGAAGTTCCTGCAAGTGTTTAAGATCTTAAATGGCATCATGTAACTGTAATGTTGACATTTCTATACGTTAGTTATCGAGACAGTCTAAGATACTTTATTCAGTCCATGTCAGTCAACGGTGAAATGCAGATAACTGAGATGTCCAGAGATCTGTGTGAGGCGGAGAGTGCCTCTCTCTCTCTCACTCCGTCTGTCTGTCTCTCGTCCAGCTGCACTGGTGTTGTCATGCTCCCTCGGGACTAAAGACTGTGATGTGGTTCTGAGGTGGTCTTCACCTCCTGTGGTGCTGTTGTCTGTGCCACACTGAGGCCGGAGCAGATGTTGGGTCATACTCAGATTGTGCGACGGAGACAGGATCATGTTCATTACGGGAGATGTTGGGTTGTGTTATGAATGTGTTATGACAGACTTGAGCGCGGTGGCTGATTTTATACGGATGTGATCTGCAAAACAACAGCAGGATACAATCCAGAGGTGATATTATTCTTCAGAATCGATGTCATGAGGATAAGACATCCGGTAAATGATCACAGGTGACCATTATATAATTATTAACCAGTAGACTGACCCAAAATAACGAGCTTTCCCTGAACGTGACCGCAGACCCTCTGAAGACCCTCTGAAGACCCTCTGAAGACCTGCCCCTCAGTCATTGTGGGGTTCCAGAGGAGCGGTGCTCAAATGTTGCTCTTTCAAAGTTCACAAGACTTTTGTTTTTCTTTTGAGTGTCATTTAAAGATGCTATAAGAGATTGTAACAAGGTTACGTTTGGGAAAGGAGGCGGGAACCTTAAAACACACAAACACACACTCACTACACACGACACACACACACACACAAACACTTTCTTACACACGCACACACACTCACACACACACTCACACACACACACACACACACACACACTCACACACACACTCACACACACACTCTCACTACACACACTCACTACACACTCACACACACTCACTACACACACACACACTCACTACACACACTACACACACACTACACACACACACACACACACTCACTACACACACATACACACACACACTCACACACACTCTCTACACTAACACACACACACACACACTCACTACACACACACTCACACACACTAACTACACACATTCACTCACTAAGCCAGATTGTTGCCAGGTTGTTGTTATGTGGTTGCTAGGGTCTTTCTAAGTGGTTATGTGGATGCTAGGGTTGCTGCTAAGTGGATACCATGTTGTTATTATGTGGTTGCTAGGGTGTGTGTGTGTGTGTAGTGTGTGTGTGTGTGTAGTGAGTGTGTGTGAGTGTGTGTGAGAGTGTGTGTGAGTGTGTGTGTGTATGTGTGTGTAGTGAATGTGTGTGTGTGTAGTGTAGTGTGTGTGTAGTGTGTGTGTGTGTAGTGTGTGTAGCGAGTGTGTGTGTGTGTGTGTGTAGTGTGTGTGTGTATGTTGTGTGTGTGTATGTTGTGTGTGTGTGTAGTGTGTGTGAGTGTGTGTGTGTGTGTGTAGTGTGTGTGTGTGTAGTGTGTGTATGGTGAGTGTGTGTGTGTGTGTGTGTGTATGTTGTGTGTGTGTAGTGTGTGTGAGTGTGTGTGTGTGTGTAGTGTATGTGTGTGTGTAGTGAGTGTGTGTGTGTAGTGAGTGTGTGTGAGTGTGTGTGAGAGTGTGTGTGAGTGTGTGTGTGTATGTGTGTGTAGTGAATGTGTGTGTGTGTAGTGTAGTGTGTGTGAAGTGTGTGTGTGTAGTGTGTGTAGCGAGTGTGTGTGTGTGTGTGTGTAGTGTGTGTGTGTGTGTGTATGTTGTGTGTGTGTGTAGTGTGTGTGAGTGTGTGTGTGTGTGTGTAGTGTGTGTGTGTGTAGTGTGTGTATGGTGAGTGTGTGTGTGTGTGTGTGTGTATGTTGTGTGTGTGTAGTGTGTGTGAGTGAGTTCAATATAGAGTTCAAGCCCCACAGTCACCACCATTGTGTCCTTGAGCAAGGCACTTAACTCCAGGTTGCTCCAGGGGGATTGTCCCTGTAGTAAGTGCACTGTAAGTCGCTTTGGATAAAAGCGTCTGCCAAATGCATAAATGTAAATGTAAATGTAAATGTGAGTGTGTGTGTGTGTGTAGTGTATGTGTGTGTGTGTGTGTATGTTGTGTGTGTGTATGTTGTGTGTGTGTAGTGTGTGTGAGTGTGTGTGTGTGTGTGTGTGTGTGTGTGTAGTGTGTGTGTGTGTAGTGTGTGTATTTGTGTGTGTGTGTGTGTGTGTGTGTGTGTGTGTGTGTGTGTGTGTGTGTAGAGAGAGAGAGAGAAGAAAGATTAATTCCACTGGGGGAAAGTCTTTGATAAAACACTTGCATTGTTACAATGGAAATGTCATTGGCTGTTTCCCATTGGCTGATGTGTAGTGTGGCCTGGAGCCGCTCTGAATGATCGGCGTGTGTTTTTGACAGGCTGGAAATAAGAAATTGCCCGCAGGTATTAGATGTCATGAAAAAGCAGATAGAGCCGCTCGGCAGAAGCAGATCCTGTGAATAGAGAATCTTGCCACAACAAAGCTTTCCTTTCTCATTAAGTCTGAGAAAGAGCCGCCGCACAACAACTGAGGCACACGTGTAATCCCCGCTCAATCTCACACCGCCACAGAATTTCAATTGTCCATAATAACTCAAGTTCACTATGAAGGGCGCACTCATATTCAATGTACGTTTTGTTCTAAAACCGAGTGAGCTGCCCTGATGTCTACCATTTACGGCCACATACACAGTAATCCATTTTCAGTGTGGATGAAAGGCACAAGACAAAGACAGCACCGTAACTGAAATGTTCCTCACAAGTGATTGATTTGGAACACACTTCATAGGCAGCATCTCCACGAGCCGCACAATTAGCACACGAGAGTCTCGACTCATAATAGATTCCAATAGAGTCTGACATTAGCCTGTTGCTAAGCTAACAACAAGATACTCTTAACCTCCTGAGACCCGCATACACATGTGTGGACATCATGTTTTGGCTTCGCTATAGAATGTGCATTATAGAATTTAATTTAAACCAACTGATCTGAGGTCAGGAGACCATATACGGAGTCATGTGACCAAACAACATGGCGCTGACCACAGCGGAGTTTCTGTTTGGGAGAAACACCAACAAAACTACATCTGGTCTGAAACCTGATTCAGTTTTTACACTGAAACCTGTTTGAGTCAAAAGATTAGAGTCTCTAGTTTCATCTGATATGACATTTTAAACATTTGAGTGATTTATCATGAAACGACACGCTGATAAACACAATGAGCACGTATGTGGACTATAGACTCATTTTCAGTTCAAATATCCAATATTTACTGTCCATTATCACATTGACAATAAATGAGTTAAAAACTGATACATGTGTCTTTCAGAGGCTTTATATGGAGTTATGATGAACATAAGATGCATTTCAAACTGTTCTGAGACCAGTGCAGACAGACAGCACACTGGAGGTTAAGTCATGCACTAAATAGGGAGCAAGGGAGCATCCTATAGCTCTCTATAACTGTTCTGAGACCAGTGCAGACAGACAGCACACTGGAGGTTAAGTCATGCACTAAATAGGGAGCAAGGGAGCATCCTATAGCTCTCTATAACTGTTCTGAGATCAGTGCAGACAGACAGCACACTGGAGGTTAAGTCATACACTAAATAGGGAGCAAGGGAGCATCCTATAACTCTCTATAACTGTTCTGAGACCAGTGCAGACAGACAGCACACTGGAGGTTAAGTCATGCACTAAATAGGGAGCAAGGGAGCATCCTATAGCTCTCCTATAACTGTTCTGAGACCAGTGCAGACAGACAGTACACTGGAGGTTAAGTCATGCACTAAATAGGGAGCAAGGGAGCATCCTATAGCTCTCTATAACTGTTCTGAGACCGGTGCAGACAGACAGCACACTGGAGGTTAAGTCATGCACTAAATAGGGAGCAAGGGAGTATCCTATAGCTCTCCTATAACTGTTCTGAGACCAGTGCAGACAGACAGCACACTGGAGGTTAAGTCATGCACTAAATAGGGAGCAAGGGAGTATCCTATAGCTCTCCTATAACTGTTCTGAGACCAGTGCAGACAGACAGCACACTGGAGGTTAAGTCATGCACTAAATAGGGAGCAAGGGAGCATCCTATAGCTCTCCTCTAACTGTTCTGAGACCAGTGCAGACAGACAGCACACTGGAGGTTAAGTCATGCACTAAATAGGGAGCAAGGGAGCATCCTATAGCTCTCCTATAACTGTTCTGAGACCAGTGCAGACAGACAGCACACTGGAGGTTAAGTCATGCACTAAATAGGGAGCAAGGGAGCATCCTATAGCTCTCCTATAACTGTTCTGAGACCAGTGCAGACAGACAGCACACTGGAGGTTAAGTCATACACTAAATAGGGAGCAAGGGAGCATCGTATAGCTCTCCTATAACTGTTCTGAGACCAGTGCAGACAGACAGCACACTGGAGGTTAAGTCATACACTAAATAGGGAGCAAGGGAGCATCGTATAGCTCTCCTGTAACTGTTCTGAGACCAGTGCAGACAGACAGCACACTGGAGGTTAAGTCGTGCACTAAATAGGGAGCAAGGGAGCATCCTATAGCTCTCTATAACTGTTCTGAGACCAGTGCAGACAGACAGCACACTGGAGGTTAAGTCATGCACTAAATAGGGAGCAAGGGAGCATCCTATAGCTCTCCTATAACTGTTCTGAGACCAGTGCAGACAGACAGTACACTGGAGGTTAAGTCATGCACTAAATAGGGAGCAAGGGAGCATCCTATAGCTCTCTATAACTGTTCTGAGACCAGTGCAGACAGACAGCACACTGGAGGTTAAGTCATGCACTAAATAGGGAGCAAGGGAGTATCCTATAGCTCTCCTATAACTGTTCTGAGACCAGTGCAGACAGACAGCACACTGGAGGTTAAGTCATGCACTAAATAGGGAGCAAGGGAGTATCCTATAGCTCTCCTATAACTGTTCTGAGACCAGTGCAGACAGACAGCACACTGGAGGTTAAGTCATACACTAAATAGGGAGCAAGGGAGCATCCTATAGCTCTCCTCTAACTGTTCTGAGACCAGTGCAGACAGACAGCACACTGGAGGTTAAGTCATGCACTAAATAGGGAGCAAGGGAGCATCCTATAGCTCTCCTATAACTGTTCTGAGACCAGTGCAGACAGACAGCACACTGGAGGTTAAGTCATGCACTAAATAGGGAGCAAGGGAGCATCCTATAGCTCTCCTATAACTGTTCTGAGACCAGTGCAGACAGACAGCACACTGGAGGTTAAGTCATACACTAAATAGGGAGCAAGGGAGCATCGTATAGCTCTCCTATAACTGTTCTGAGACCAGTGCAGACAGACAGCACACTGGAGGTTAAGTCATACACTAAATAGGGAGCAAGGGAGCATCGTATAGCTCTCCTGTAACTGTTCTGAGACCAGTGCAGACAGACAGCACACTGGAGGTTAAGTGCGTGCACTAAATAGGGAGCAAGGG
>NW_026266206.1:0-10000 GCF_025860055.1 Xyrauchen texanus
TAAAGGTGGTGTTTTTTGATAAAACTTCAAACTGGACTTAATTGTAATTTTTGTCTATTTTAATTTGATTGAAAAATTAATGATTACAAAATGAGTTCACTAAAACTTGCAAATTGAACAATATATGAACACATTTGCTGAGTTACATAGGGAGGAAGTAAAGGCCAAGAAAAAGGAAAGATCTCGTGATAGATATATAGAAATTATATAGTGGACTTTATTACATAATTATAGAAACGTGATATGACAATTCTATATTGTATAGAAATAATTAATCATTATTTTACTATTTTTATCAAACAAAAATTACTGTACTGAATTTCAGGATCAGTAATAAATGAATTAAATTAATTGTTAATTATAGATTAACATTTTGTTCTATTTTTATATACAAAAAAAACCATCTGCTTTGGCAATATTATATTGTTTACAGTCATGCCAATAAAGCCACTTTGGATTTAATTAATAAACAAATACAAAAAGACAAAAGTACAATTATCACGAAAAAACAAGACGAGAATAACCAGTACAATTCTATACAACAAGAGCAGGTGAGAGTAAAAAAAAAACAAAAAACAAGCACCAAGTGAGCAGGGGCTTTTTTATTCTTGATTGTCAATCATATTTACGCGAATCTAATCGATGACGTTTTCATTAGATTTGAGCAGCGCAGCCCTCTCAGCTCTGCACATGCGCATCTCTGCCTCCCTCATTAAATATTCATGAGATGTTCCGATTCGTCCAATCAGATGTTACTGAATTAATGCGGCGAGTCGGTGTGGCACGAGCACGGACGCTTCTGAGGTAAATACACCAAACCTACATTTTTACTTCTTATAAACGTATTGCCTTGCCATGAGATGCCATTTCAAACTATTAGTGTATGCAGGGGAAATTACATATTTAGATTGAATATTGTATTTTTCTCCTCCAGTTATTGATGGGTGGATCTATAAAGATGCTGTGTGATCTATTTTACACATTTAAAATAATAATGATCGTTCTACAGGAATCTCAATATACCTGTAGGGAAATAGTCCCGTTCTTGTACGTAATAGCTGTATTTTTTAATATTTGAATTCTGTGATATTCGGTTTTATTCGCTGTCGGTAAGGGAATTCATATGTGTTTGAACATGCACGCGGCAAATGACGCGACGCGACCGTCCAGACGCATATGGAATTATATGTGTGCCACAGACACATATAGAGTTATATATGTGCCACAGATGCATATAGAGTTATATATGTGCCACAGATGCATATAGAGTTATATATGTGCCACAGATGCATATAGAGCATATAGAGTTATATATGTGCCACAGATGCATATAGAGCATATAGAGTTATATATGTGCCACAGATGCATATAGAGTTATATATGTGCCACAGATGCATATAGAGCATATAGAGTTATATGTGTGCCACAGATGCATATAGAGCATATAGAGTTATATATGTGCCACAGATGCATATAGAGTTATATATGTGCCACAGATGCATATAGAGCATATAGAGTTATATATGTGCCACAGATGCATATAGAGCATATAGAGTTATATATGTGCCACAGATGCATATAGAGTTATATATGTGCCACAGATGCATATAGAGCATATAGAGTTATATATGTGCCACAGATGCATATAGAGCATATAGAGTTATATATGTGCCACAGATGCATATAGAGTTATATATGTGCCACAGATGCATATAGAGCATATAGAGTTATATGTGTGCCACAGATGCATATAGAGCATATAGAGTTATATATGTGCCACAGATACATATAGAGCATATAGAGTTATATGTGTGCCACAGATGCATATAGAGCATATAGAGTTATATATGTGCCACAGATGCATATAGAGCATATAGAGTTATATATGTGCCACAGATGCATATAGAGCATATAGAGTTATATATGTGCCACAGATGCATATAGAGTTATATATGTGCCACAGATGCATTTAGAGTTATATATGTGCCACAGATGCATATAGAGCATATAGAGTTATATGTGTGCCACAGATGCATATAGAGCATATAGAGTTATATATGTGCCACAGATGCATATAGAGTTATATATGTGCCACAGATGCATATAGAGCATACAGAGTTATTTATGTGCCACAGACGCATATAGAGCATATAGAGTTATATATGTGCCACAGATGCATATAGAGTTATATATGTGCCACAGATGCATATAGAGTTATATATGTGCCACAGACTATATAGAGCATATAGAGTTATATGTGTGCCACAGATGCATATAGAGCATATAGAGTTATATATGTGCCACAGATGCATATAGAGTTATATATGTGCCACAGATGCATATAGAGCATATAGAGTTATATGTGTGCCACAGATGCATATAGAGCATATAGAGTTATATATGTGCCACAGATGCATATAGAGCATATAGAGTTATATGTGTGCCACAGATGCATATAGAGCATATAGAGTTATATATGTGCCACAGATGCATATAGAGCATATAGAGTTATATGTGTGCCACAGATGCATATAGAGCATATAGAGTTATATATGTGCCACAGATGCATATAGACCATATAGAGTTATATGTGTGCCACAGATGCATATAGAGCATATAGAGTTATATATGTGCCACAGATGCATATAGAGTTATATATGTGCCACAGATGCATATAGAGCATACAGAGTTATATATGTGCCACAGATGCATATAGAGTTATTTATGTGCCACAGAGCATATAGAGCATATAGAGTTATATATGTGCCACAGATGCATATAGAGTTATATATGTGCCACAGATGCATATAGAGTTATATATGTGCCACAGACGCATATAGAGCATATAGAGTTATATGTGTGCCACAGATGCATATAGAGCATATAGAGTTATATATGTGCCACAGATGCATATAGAGTTATATATGTGCCACAGATGCATATAGAGCATATAGAGTTATATGTGTGCCACAGATGCATATAGAGCATATAGAGTTATATATGTGCCACAGATGCATATAGAGCATATAGAGTTATATGTGTGCCACAGACGTATATAGAGCATATAGAGTTATATATGTGCCACAGATGCATATAGAGTTATTTATGTGCCACAGATGCATATAAAGCATATAGAGTTATATATGTGCCACAGACGCATATAGAGTAATATATGTGCCACAGACGCATATAGAGCATATAGAGTAATATATGTGCCACAGACGCATATAGAGCATATAGAGTTATATGTGTGCCACAGATGCATATAGAGCATATAGAGTTATATATGTGCCACAGATGCATATAGAGCATATAGAGTTATATATGTGCCACAGATGCATATAGAGTTATTTATGTGCCACAGATGCATATAAAGCATATAGAGTTAAATATGTGCCACAGACGCATATAGAGTAATATATGTGCCACAGACGCATATAGAGCATATAGAGTAATATATGTGCCACAGACGCATATAGAGCATATAGAGTTATATGTGTGCCACAGATGCATATAGAGCATATAGAGTTATATATGTGTCACAGATGCATATAGAGCATATAGAGTTATATATGTGCCACAGATGCATAGAGAGTTATTTATGTGCCACAGACGCATATAGAGCATATAGAGTTATATGTGTGCCACAGACGCATATAGAGCATATAGAGTTATATATGTGCCACAGACGCATATAGAGTTATATATGTGCCACAGATGCATATAGAGTTATTTATGTGCCACAGATGCATATAAAGCATATAGAGTTATATATGTGCAACAGATGCATATAGTTATATATGTGCCACAGATGCATATAGAGTTATATATGTGCCACAGATGCATATAGAGTTATATATGTGCCACAGATGCATATAGAGTTATTTATGTGCCACAGATGCATATAAAGCATATAGAGTTATATATGTGCAACAGATGCATATAGAGTTATATATGTGCCACAGATGCATATAGAGTTATTTATGTGCCACAGATGCATATAGAGTTATTTATGTGCCACAGATGCATATAAAGCATATAGAGTTATATATGTGCCACAGATGTATATAGAGTTATATGTGTGCCACAGACTCATATAGAGTTATATATGTGCCACAGATGCATATAGAGTTATATGTGTGCCACAGACTCATATAGAGCATATAGAGTTATATATGTGCCACAAATGTATAGAGTTATATATGTGCCACAGATGCATATAAAGCATAGAGTTATATATGTGCCACAGACACATATAGACATATAGAGCATATTGAGTAATATATGTGCCACAGACGCATATAGAGCATATAGAGTTATATGTGTGCCACAGACGCATATAGAGCATATAGAGTTATATGTGTGCCACAGACGCATATAGAGCATATAGAGTTATATATGTGCCTCAGACGCATATAGAGCATATATAGTTATATATGTGCCACAGTCGCATATAGAGCATATAGAGTTATATTTGTGCCACAGATGCATATAGAGCATATAGAGTTATATATGTGCCACAGATGCATATAGAGTTATATGTGTGCCACAGATGCATATAGAGTTATATATGTGCCACAGATGCATATAGAGTTATATATGTGCCACAGATGCATATAGAGTTATATGTGTGCCACAGACGCATATAGAGCATATAGAGTTATATGTGTGCCACAGACGCATATAGAGCATATAGAGTTATATATGTGCCTCAGACGCATATAGAGCATATATAGTTATATATGTGCCACAGTCGCATATAGAGCATATAGAGTTATATTTGTGCCACAGATGCATATAGAGCATATAGAGTTATATATGTGCCACAGATGCATATAGAGCATATAGAGTAATATATGTGCCACAGACGCATATAGAGCATATAGAGTTATATTTGTGCCACAGATGCATATAGAGCATATAGAGTTATATGTGTGGCACAGATGCATATAGAGTTATATATGTGCCACAGATGCATATAGAGCATATAGAGTTATATGTGTGTCACAGACGCATATAGAGCATAGAGTTATATATGTGCCACAGACACATATAGAGTTATATATGGCCACAAACACACATAGAGTTATATATGTGCCACAGATGCATATAGAGCATATAGAGTTATATATGTGCCACAGATGCATATAGAGTTATATATGTGCCACAGATGCATATAGAGTTATATGTGTGCCACAGATGCATATAGAGCATATAGAGTTATATATGTGCCACAGATGCATATAGAGTTATATATGTGCCACAGATGCATTTAGAGTTATATATGTGCCACAGATGCATATAGAGCATATAGAGTTATATGTGTGCCACAGATGCATATAGAGCATATAGAGTTATATATGTGCCACAGATGCATATAGAGTTATATATGTGCCACAGATGCATATAGAGCATACAGAGTTATTTATGTGCCACAGACGCATATAGAGCACATAGAGTTATATATGTGCCACAGATGCATATAGAGTTATATATGTGCCACAGATGCATATAGAGTTATATATGTGCCACAGACGCATATAGAGCATATAGAGTTATATGTGTGCCACAGATGCATATAGAGCATATAGAGTTATATATGTGCCACAGATGCATATAGAGTTATATATGTGCCACAGATGCATATAGAGCATATAGAGTTATATGTGTGCCACAGATGCATATAGAGCATATAGAGTTATATATGTGCCACAGATGCATATAGAGCATATAGAGTTATATGTGTGCCACAGATGCATATAGAGCATATAGAGTTATATATGTGCCACAGATGCATATAGAGCATATAGAGTTATATGTGTGCCACAGATGCATATAGAGCATATAGAGTTATATATGTGCCACAGATGCATATAGACCATATAGAGTTATATGTGTGCCACAGATGCATATAGAGCATATAGAGTTATATATGTGCCACAGATGCATATAGAGTTATATATGTGCCACAGATGCATATAGAGCATACAGAGTTATATATGTGCCACAGATGCATATAGAGTTATTTATGTGCCACAGACGCATATAGAGCATATAGAGTTATATATGTGCCACAGATGCATATAGAGTTATATATGTGCCACAGATGCATATAGAGTTATATATGTGCCACAGACGCATATAGAGCATATAGAGTTATATGTGTGCCACAGATGCATATAGAGCATATAGAGTTATATATGTGCCACAGATGCATATAGAGTTATATATGTGCCACAGATGCATATAGAGCATATAGAGTTATATGTGTGCCACAGATGCATATAGAGCATATAGAGTTATATATGTGCCACAGATGCATATAGAGCATATAGAGTTATATGTGTGCCACAGACGTATATAGAGCATATAGAGTTATATATGTGCCACAGATGCATATAGTTATTTATGTGCCACAGATGCATATAAAGCATATAGAGTTATATATGTGCCACAGACGCATATAGAGTAATATATGTGCCACAGACGCATATAGAGCATATAGAGTAATATATGTGCCACAGACTATATAGAGCATATAGAGTTATATGTGTGCCACAGATGCATATAGAGCATATAGAGTTATATATGTGCCACAGATGCATATAGAGCATATAGAGTTATATATGTGCCACAGATGCATATAGAGTTATTTATGTACCACAGATGCATATAAAGCATATAGAGTTAAATATGTGCCACAGACGCATATAGAGTAATATATGTGCCACAGACGCATATAGAGCATATAGAGTAATATATGTGCCACAGACGCATATAGAGCATATAGAGTTATATGTGTGCCACAGATGCATATAGAGCATATAGAGTTATATATGTGTCACAGATGCATATAGAGCATATAGAGTTATATATGTGCCACAGATGCATATAGAGTTATTTATGTGCCACAGACGCATATAGAGCATATAGAGTTATATGTGTGCCACAGACGCATATAGAGCATATAGAGTTATATATGTGCCACAGACGCATATAGAGTTATATATGTGCCACAGATGCATATAGAGTTATTTATGTGCCACAGATGCATATAAAGCATATAGAGTTATATATGTGCAACAGATGCATATAGTTATATATGTGCCACAGATGCATATAGAGTTATGTATGTGCCACAGATGCATATAGAGCATATAGAGTTATATATGTGCCACAGATGCATATAGAGTTATTTATGTGCCACAGATGCATATAAAGCATATAGAGTTATATATGTGCAACAGATGCATATAGAGTTATATATGTGCCACAGATGCATATAGAGTTATTTATGTGCCACAGATGCATATAGAGTTATTTATATGCCACAGATGCATATAAAGCATATAGAGTTATATATGTGCCACAGATGTATATAGAGTTATATGTGTGCCACAGACTCATATAGAGTTATATATGTGCCACAGATGCATATAGAGTTATATGTGTGCCACAGACTCATATAGAGCATATAGAGTTATATATGTGCCACAAATGTATAGAGTTATATATGTGCCACAGATGCATATAAAGCATAGAGTTATATATGTGCCACAGACACATATAGACATATAGAGCATATTGAGTAATATATGTGCCACAGACGCATATAGAGCATATAGAGTTATATGTGTGCCACAGACGCATATAGAGCATATAGAGTTATATGTGTGCCACAGACGCATATAGAGCATATAGAGTTATATATGTGCCTCAGACGCATATAGAGCATATATATTTATATATGTGCCACAGTCGCATATAGAGCATATAGAGTTATATTTGTGCCACAGATGCATATAGAGTTATATATGTGCCACAGATGCATATAGTTATATATGTGCCACAGATGCATATAGAGCATATAGAGCATATAGAGTAATATATGTGCCACAGACGCATATAGAGCATATAGAGTTATATGTGTGCCACAGATGCATATAGAGCATATAGAGTTATATATGTGCCACAGATGCATATAGAGCATATAGAGTTATATATGTGCCACAGATGCATATAGAGTTATTTATGTGCCACAGACGCATATAGAGCATATAGAGTTATATGTGTGCCACAGACGCGTATAGAGCATATAGAGTTATATATGTGCCACAGACGCATATAGAGTTATATATGTGCCACAGATGCATATAGAGTTATTTATGTGCCACAGATGCATATAAAGCATATAGAGTTATATATGTGCAACAGATGCATATAGTTATATATGTGCCACAGATGCATATAGAGTTATATATGTGCCACAGATGCATATAGAGCATATAGAGTTATATATGTGCCACAGATGCATATAGAGTTATTTATGTGCCACAGATGCATATAGAGTTATTTATGTGCCACAGATGCATATAAAGCATATAGAGTTATATATGTGCAACAGATGCATATAGAGTTATATATGTGCCACAGATGCATATAGAGTTATTTATGTGCCACAGATGCATATAAAGCATATAGAGTTATATATGTGCCACAGATGTATATAGAGTTATATGTGTGCCACAGACTCATATAGAGTTATATATGTGCCACAGATGCATATAGAGTTATATGTGTGCCACAGACTCATATAGAGCATATAGAGTTATATATGTGCCACAAATGTATATAGAGTTATATGTGTGCCACAGACGTATATAGAGCATATAGAGTTATATTTGTGCCACAGACGCATACAGAGCATATAGAGTTATATATGTGCCACAGACGCATATAGAGCATATAGAGTTATATGTGTGCCACAGATGTATATAGAGCATATAGAGTTATATGTGTGCCTCAGACACATATAGAGTTATATATGTGCCACAGATGCATATAAAGCATAGAGTTATATATGTGCCACAGACACATATAGACATATAGAGCATATTGAGTAATATATGTGCCACAGACGCATATAGAGCATATAGAGTTATATGTGTGCCACAGACGCATATAGAGCATATAGAGTTATATGTGTGCCACAGACGCATATAGAGCATATAGAGTTATATATGTGCCTCAGACGCATATAGAGCATATAGAGTTATATATGTGCCACAGTCGCATATAGAGCATATAGAGTTATATTTGTGCCACAGATGCATATAGAGCATATAGAGTTATATATGTGCCACAGATGCATATAGAGTTATATATATGCCACAGATGCATATAGAGCATATAGAGTAATATATGTGCCACAGACGCATATAGAGCATATAGAGTTATATTTGTGCCACAGATGCATATAGAGCATATAGAGTTATATGTGTGGCACAGATGCATATAGAGTTATATATGTGCCACTGACGCATATAGAGCATATAGAGTTATATTTGTGCCACAGACGCATATAGAGCATATAGAGTTATATGTGTGCCACAGATGTATATAGAGTTATATGTGTGCCACAGACGTATATAGAGCATATAGAGTTATATTTGTGCCACAGACGCATACAGAGCATATAGAGTTATATATGTGCCACAGATGCATATAGAGTTATATATGTGCCACAGAAGCATATAGAGTTATATATGTGCCACAGATGCATATAGAGTTATATGTGTGCCACAGATGTATATAGAGTTATGTGTGCCACAGATGTATATAGAGTTATATATGTGCCACAGACGCATATAGAGTTATATGTGTGCCACAGATGTATATAGAGCATATATAGTTTTATATGTGCCACAGATGTATATAGAGTTATTTATGTGCCACAGACGCATATAGAGCATGTAGAGTTATATATGTGCCACAGATGCATATAGAGCATATAGAGTTATATATGTGCCACAGATGTATATAGAGTTATTTATGTGCCACAGACGCATATAGAGCATATAGAGTTATATATGTGCCACAGATGCATATAGAGTTATATTTGTGCCACAGACGCATATAGAGTTATTTATGTGCCACAGACGCATATAGAGCATATAGAGTTATATATGTGCCACAGACGTATATAGAGCATATAGAGTTA